>NC_056746.1:403232147-403344647 GCF_019279795.1 Protopterus annectens | reverse complement strand
TATATATATATATATATATATATATATATATATATATGCTGTGTGTGGCTATGTGTATGTTACATATATACCTACAATGAACGTGAAATTGTGGAAGAGTACTTTCAAAGCATTTTAAATATTGGTTTTCTGACAAGTTGGGAGGAGCATTTATTTACAATAAGTTGCACTGTTCTTTTTTGTTATGCCTAGTGAGATATTAATTTAAGAAGTATTTGGCTTCCTAATTAACCTTAAGTGCCAAAATTACTGGCCACAGCAGACAATAATGGAATCTTTGAGAAAGCTAACATAACCATGCTGATGACTTACAAATGAAACAAAATAAATATTACTTCAAAGAACCAAAAAAAAGGCATTTGTTACCAAAGAACCATTAATCTATTACATTTGTTATTATTCCTTCAGGTGGAAGTTGACCTTTTTCCTGAAATTCAAGATGAAAGACTTGTGTTAAGCACAGTAAAACCAGATGAGCCTCTAGTGACTGACTATATAAATAAAATGATAGAGATTTTCATGAAAAACACAACCGGCCCACAAAAGTAAGTTTTCATTATTTATTTATTTATTACTGAAAATACTATTTTTTTATTTCTTTCAAGTTTAAATATGAAAGACTGGTCAGAAAGTGAGGAAGGGATGACAAATTATGTACAAAGTGAGAAAGGAACTCTGAAGTATTATCTAAAATGTGGCAATGCACTATGTTGTTATGGATAGCATTCTTTATGAAAAGAGTATGATGGAGATGCTGAGTGAAGTTTGTTTTTATCATAAAATAAGCATAAGTGAGGTTCATGCTGTATTGAATATTGTTAGACAATCAGTACAGGAAATTTTTAAGGAAGGATTAATCTCAGAGGAGACTTTTAGGTTCTTGAATGTACAGGATCCTTTGATCCCTGTCATCCAGGGACTTCCCAAGATTCATAAACAGTTATTAGATCCCCCAATGCGTCCAATTGTTTCTGGAGCTGGGTGGGTGACAGAACCCTTATCTATTTATATAGAGAAACATCTTAGACCCATTCTTAATTTAAATAGAATGGTATTACAGGATTCCAAACAATTCCTTGTAGATTTGTATGAGTGCACTAAGAGCTTAGAGAACATAAAGGATTTAGTATTTGTAACTTGGATATTCAGTCTCTCTTCACAATGATTCCGAATTACTTGGAGCTTTGTTATATTTGTAATTATTTGGAATCACATAGTGATTATGCTCCATCTAAAATTTAATTGATTTGTTTTTTGTTGGAACTTGTTTTAGAAAATAATGTTTTTATGTTCAAAGAAGAGTTTTATGTCCAGAAACATGGCGTAACGATGGGTACGTCGTGTGCCAATAGCTACGCCAATATGTTTCTGGCACAATGGGAGAAAGTGGTTTTGTTTAAGTTGGAGAGTTTTGTTTATAATGTTGTTTTCTATCGGCGTTTTGCCGATGACGTTTTTCTTCTTTGGAGAGGAACCGCTGTTGAGCTGGATAGGTTCCATATGCAGATTAATAGCTTATGTGATTGCTTGTCTTTCACTATGGTACACTCTAGTGATAGGATCGAGTTTTTGGAGTTGTTTATTGAGAAACTATCAGACTCCTTGATCAATACAGGAGTGTATAGGAAGAGTTGTGCTCGTAATACCTTGCTAACAAGAAATAGTATGCATCCGAACTATATCTTTCGTAACCTGATACGTGGTAGGGAATTAGGGCATCTCAACTTAATCCTACCACTGTAGGTTTCCAAAATGAAATTGAATCTTTACAACAGAGACTTATACAGAGAGGTTACTGAGGGAAGGGATAGCAGCTCTGTATTATGGTCCTAAAGTAACCACATTGAGTGAACCTTCATTGTGTGCTGCTAGAAAATCTGATTATGTTAGAATCCCTTTATTTTTTACTAGAGACCAACGTTTGCTTTGTGATATTTTCAGAGACTATTGGTCTATTTTGTTAGTAGATTCTGAATTGGGTGACATGGTTGGTCCGTACCAGAAATTTGTTTTTAGGAATAAGAGTAATTTGAAGAGAATTATCTGTAGCCAGAGAGCCTTGGATAAGGCTTTTGTTGAAGCAGGTACCACCTTGCCATGTGGGAGCTGTAGTTTTTGTAGTTATATTAATACATCTGAGTCATTTTACCATCCAGATCTGAAAAGATGTTTTTCTTTCCATGTAAATGCGGACTGTAAATCATCCAATGTGGTCTACCTTGCTCAGTGCGTTGTTTGTAGTTCTTTCTATGTGGGCAAGACTAATCGTTGCCTACGGGACAGAATTAGAGAACATATTTATATATAATATTAGGAAGGGCACGGTTACTAATGCCCTCTCGAAACATGTCAGTGAGCATGGTGTTTCACATCATTTTAGTTTCAGAGTAATTGACAGTATTTCCCCTAGCTTACGGATGGGGGATATACGTAATCATACTGAATTCAAGGAGAATAATTGGATGGTCATCCTGAGAGCCGATAGAGGCTCTGGGCTTAATGAGAGAGCATCTATTAAGCCTTACTTGAAGAAAAGAAGGGTACAAAATAAAAATAAAAATATGAATCACAATTATAAGCCTTTCTGTTTTATATTAGTTTTTATAGTCATTTTTATATGTGTCACACTTTTTCATATATTTATATGATATGCATTCTTAGTATATGTTTGAATATACTTGAAGATTGCTCTGCCTTTGTAATAGATTGAGTTGTATTTAGTTAAGAACAGAATGTGATTGGATCATTTGAGTTTTTTAGTATTATATATTAAGTCTCAGTGTTTTTGTATGTATAGGTCTGATGAAGCATTTATATGTGAAAGCGCTTACCTCTGTTCAACAATTGAACAGATTATAGTGATTTGTGGATGCTGCCTTGTTCGTTCTTCCAGTCATTTATTGGATTACTGATTTTTATTACTTTTTGTTCTGGTCGAACGTTCATTCTGTGGATTCCTGTTATATTTTGCTTTTATTATTTCTTTATTTTTAACAATATCCACGGGAACATGGCGAAGATTGCTGTGGAGATTGCTGCTGATACCATTGAGTTGGACTATGACCCGGCCAGAAATGGCAGATCGAATGTGCCGTTATCGCAACGGTTCTCCAAGTATTTGGAGAAAGATGGGAAGCTTTTTGCTTCTATGGACACCAATGAAGAAGTACCTAGTGACGTCATTGAGGCGACTCGCCTGCAAGAGGACCTTCAGCGACACATGGAGATTGTGGAGCGTGATTTTTTAAAACTAAAAATACTCCAGCTACAAAGGCAATATTTTGAACTTTGCCTAGAAAAGAATATCATCCCTCAAGGGCTTCGTGTATTAAATATGCCAACACAAGGGAATCAGTATCCAGAACTTTTAAGTAAATGGCAGCGTTTGAATTTAGACGTGAGCGCTAGCTATATGCGTTTATTAAATGACTTTTTTGTTCCCGAAGAGGACAGATTAAGAAATGACTTAAAACTTAAACAGGACTTCTTGTTTGATAATTTCTCTAGTGATTTATTACATCCTATGTTAGAAAGTGTTTTGGACGGAGTAGCTGTATTTAAAAGTAAATTGTTGCAACAGAAGAAGTCGAAAGTATTGAGGGACTTTAATGATTTTAGAACTGGTCAAGTGTTTGTTTGGTCAAGGCCAGAAATGGCTTCAATGAACTTTAAAGTTAATAATAGTAATAAGAGTCCATGTGAACCTGTAACTGATATATCTAGAACTCCGTCAGCTGTGACTGAATGTGTGTTGTCTGATAATATCAGAGTACAGAATGGCTCGGCTGTAATGTGTGATGAAAGTATCACTTCCATTAATGAATGTGCCTCAAATTTGCCTAAAACCAGTATGCCATCTTTAAATGTTTCTGGTAATGTTGTGTCTAGTGATGCTGGTTGTAAGAAAATCAATGATAATTTTATGGATCATAATTTATTTTCTAAAGTAACAAACCTGGCTCAGACAGTGTTGTTAGACCAAAAGTTAGGAGTAATGGTGTTCAGTCTAAAGGTGGGGTTATCAGTGATAGTGTGTCCTCTGGCGTTTCCTCTGATGATCTTCCTTTTCTCTTACCTGTCCGCTCAGACCATTTTGGGAGAAGGGGTCGGTCTATGAGTCGGGGCCATCAGAAGAGGAAATTGTCAGAGGAGCACAATCAGAATCAGTCTCTAAATAAGATGTGGGGGAAAATGTCAACTCGCTGATTGTTAATATTTCCTCGTATTGTTTGGATCTAGAAGAGTGCAATATGTTGCATAAGGGTATGACCTTTATTCCCTCACAGAATAGTAGGTTAACCGATACAGTAATGGATTTGAAGTAATTTTGCAGGAACCTGATGTTGCGTTTCCATTATGGTCATAACTCTGTGGCTATTGAGAGTAGTCATGATGTAATATATGTTCTAGAGTTTAAGCCACTGAGCACATATGTTCCAGTTAACGACCCCCTAGTGGAGGCTTATTGTAAGCTGACAGAGGACAGTATACATGAATATTATAATAAGTATGCTGGGAAGCATCGACCGGGTATGATGTTTAATCTTACTTTTAAGGAAAGACAAGCCTTGAAGAAATTAAAGGAGAATAGGGATGTCAGTATTCGACCTGCTGATAAAGGGGGTTCGGTTGTTGTTATGGATAGCATTCTTTATGAAAAGAGTATGATGGAGATGCTGAGTGAAGTTTGTTTTTATCATAAAATAAGCATAAGTGAGGTTCATGCTGTGTTGAATATTGTTAGACAATCAGTACAGGAAATGTTTAAGGAAGGATTAATCTCAGAGGAGACTTTTGAGTTTAACCCAGATATGCAATGTCCTTCAAGCATTAGGGTTCATGGCATCTGTATTCTGGTGCTTCCCAATGCCAAACTGCATATGAGGAAGCTGCAATGGTATCTCAAAATGTATGGACACAGCACTGCCAAGATTTGGACACTGTCATTCAAATAATACCTTGCCTTCAAAAGGAATTCTTGTGGTGGCCTCAGGAATGTCACCTAAACAAGAGACTTCTGTGACCTGCCAGAGGCGAAGTCAGATTTTAACGACAGATGCCTCGGACACTGCATGGGGAGCTCATCTAAATGGAAAGTGGATACAAGACAAGTGGCCTGCCAGACTACAGCATCTACATATCAACATGAAGGAGATGTTAGCAGTCCAGTTTGCATTGATGGCTTTCAAGGAGTTACTTCTTCCAGGGCAGGTGTTGATTCTAACAGACAACACAACTGTCATGTGGTACATCAACAAGCAAGGGGGAACACATTCTTATCCTCTATGCAGGCAAGCAATGATTTTATGGGAGATCATGCAAGCCTGCAACTAACTCTTCAGGCAAGGTTTCTGCCAGGAGCACAGAACTCCTAGCAGATTTATTAAGCAGACTAATCATGGATCCCCACGAGTGGAAACTGGATCTTCATGTATTTCAGAAATTGACAGTGTCATGGGGAACTCCAGACATAGATCTGTTCGCTTCTCCACTAAACCACCAGCTGCCAAAGTATTGCACAAAGGGGTTTCATCACACAGCTTGGAAAGTGGATGCTCTGTCTTTCAGTTGGAAAAACCTTCATGTTTATGCCTTTCCACCCTGCCTCTTCTTCCAAAGGTATTATTAAAGGTCAGACAAGACAGGCCAAGGATGATTTTGATAGCTCCAGATTGGCCTCGCAACACTGGTACCCACTTCTACGGAGTCTTGTAAAGAAGCCTCCATGGACTTGCACTTCTGATTCCTCATCTGTTATCTCAGGAGGACGGTCATCTGCTCAATGTCAAGCTTCAATCTCTTCATCTCACAGCTTGGCATATTCTGTGTTGAAGCACAGCAGGTCTCAGCTTCAACAAGTTTTAAATGTGATTATGGAAGCTAGAAGGCCTAGTACTAGGAGAGTGTACGCAGAAAAATGGAAGAGATTTTTATTTTGGAGTACAGCAAAGAATTTGGAGATTTCAGAGCCTAATTTGAGTGTGGCTCTTCAATATCTTACTGAATTATTGGACAGAGGTTTGTCCTTCTCTTCCATAAAGATTCATGCTGCAGCAATTTCAGCTCACTATGATTGTGACCCACCTTGTTTTCGTGATCCTTTGTTCAAGCAGTTTCTTAGAGGGCAAAGAATATAAGACCCCACGTATGAGCTCCTACTCCTGCTTGGGATCTCAATTTTGTGTTGGAAAACTTACTCTACAACCTTTTGAGCCTGCAGCTACTGCTGAATTGAAATATTTGTCATGGAAGACTGCTTTTCTGTTGGCTATTACTTCTGCAAGAAGGGTGTCTGAGTTGCAGGCCCTTATGGCAGTAGAGCCCTTTTGATTTTCCATAAGGACAGGGTATCATTACGCACTAATCCTTCCTTTATGCCTAAGGTGGTTTCTAGTGTGGCTTTAAACCAAACTATTCATTTGCCTACGTTTTTGCAGATCCTCAAAATAAAGGGGAAAAGATTTTGCACACTTTAGATGTACACAGGCAATTGCGTTATTATTTGACCAGGACTAAGAATTTTAGGCAGTCTCAGCAGTTACTTGTTTCTTTTGCCTTTGGGTTCACAGGGCAAGCCTGTGTCAAAACAAACTATTTCTAGGTGGATTGGCTTTTGCATTGCATTTTGTTATTCCCATCATGGCAAAGAGGTTCCAGCTGGGATTAGGGCCCTCATTCCACTAGGGCTACTGCCACTTCAACAGCATTTCTAAGGGGGGTGGCAACTAAGGATATTCTGGAAGCAGCTACTTGGAGTTCAGTGCATACTTTCTCTAGGCATTATCACCTGCCTATATACTCTAAGACTAGGGCTGGTTTTGCCACAGCTGTTTTACAAGGCATGTTGTCAGCTCCTGCTACTTTATAATTTGCCAGCCTCCCTTACCTCTGCTTTGGGATTCTACCCAATAGTCAGGACTGCAGCAATGGAAGACGAAGAACATAGTACAGTTTTTGTACCTACCATAAATGTGGATGTTCGAGGATTCCATTGCTGCAGTCCAATTCTCCCTCCTTCCCCTCTGTGTTTAGGGGTGGTTGTGTAGGTGAGTTTACATGCTTATATTTTATATATATATGTATATATTGTTGTATATATTATTCATGTTTTTGGTGCAGGTTGTTTTGGGGACTTGTCTTTTTGGGTCTTCTGACATCTGGGGCAAGAAAAGACTGAGGATATGACGTCGGTCATGCGCATTAGTACCCTGACGCATTGACGCCAGTCACGCGCTCTGACCGACGTCAGCCTTATACTCTGGTATTCGGGCCAACTGGGACGCGGACTATACCCAATAGTCAGGACTGCAGCAATGGAATCCTCGAACATCTACATTTATGGTAGGTACAAAACTGTACTTTTTTGTAGTTATATTAATACATCTGAGTCATTTTACCATCCAGATCTGAAAAGATGTTTTTCTTTCCATGTAAATGCGGACTGTAAATCATTCAATGTGGTCTACCTTGCTCAGTGCGTTGTTTGTAGTTCTTTCTACGTGGGAAAGACTAATCGTTGCCTACGGACAGAATTAGAGAACATATATATAATATTAGAAAGGGCACTGTTACTAATGCCCTCTTGAAACATGTCAGTGAGCATGGTGTTTCACATCATTTTAGTTTCAGAGTAATTGATAGTATTTCCCCTAGCTTACGGATGGGGGATATATGTAATCATACTGAATTCAAGGAGAATAATTGGATGGTCATCCTGAGAGCCGATAGAGGCTCTGGGCTTAATGAGAGAGCATCTATTAAGCCTTACTTGAAGAAAAGAAGGGTACCAAATTAAAAATAAAAATATGAATCACAATTATAAGCCTTTCTGTTTTATATTAGTTTTTATAGTCATTTTATATGTCACACTTTTTCATATATTTATATGATATGCATTCTTAGTATATGTTTGAATATACTTGAAGATTGCTCTGCCTTTTTAATAGATTGAGTTGTATTTAATTAAGAATGGAATGTGATTGGATCATTTGAGTTT
Source organism: Protopterus annectens (assembly GCF_019279795.1). Taxonomy (NCBI): domain Eukaryota; kingdom Metazoa; phylum Chordata; order Ceratodontiformes; family Protopteridae; genus Protopterus; species Protopterus annectens. The sequence goes on along the minus strand of NC_056746.1, from coordinate 403,336,651 downwards.
TTTAGTATTATATATTAAGTCTCAGTGTTTTTGTATGTATAGGTCTGATGAAGCATTTATATGTGAAAGCGCTTACCTCTGTTCAACAAACAGATTATAGTGATTTGTGGATGCTGCCTTGTTTGTTCTTCCAGTCATTTATTGGATTACTGACTTTTATTACTTTTTGTTCTGGTCGAACGTTCATTCTGTGGATTCCTGTTATATTTTGCTTTTATTAAAAAAAAATAAATTTGTGTGTGTCTGTGTATATGTATATCTGCGCTTTGTTATCTTACATCTTGGCTTAAAGATCAAAAATTAAAAACTTGCTAAGTTTTATGTCTTTACTTTTTGATAATTAGTTGAATAACCATTTATGTATTTATGCTTTTTGTGTACTTTCATTTATAAAGTAGGATAGTCTGCTTGAGCCAACGGCCCATTTTCAGTGGAGCCCAAGGAGAAAGATTCCATTATATGTTTTGCAAATTTAGGTAGTAAATGTTGCTGGTATTATCGACTAAGTCCAATTATATTATAGGTGTTATAAGCAGCATACATTTCTCAGTACATATGATGGTTCATTTTCAAATTGCCATGATAGAATAGTCCAGAGAATTATTGAGACAATTGCTACACTATAGGTAGTATTTGCATTAATTTAAGCAGGCACATTTTATAGATGTTGTTAAACTCAGACTCTGTTGAGCAAATTAATATAGAATTTTGGGGAGTTATCACTGTTTAGAAAGAGAGTAGAGGAGGGAAAGAGAAGGGGGAGTGGGCAAGCTAGAAAGTGAAGCTAAAGTGTCTTTAGTGTCTTGTTGGTTCTCGCCTAAAAACAAATGTGGACGCAATATTTATTTTTAGTTGTTCTGTGATATAATTACTCCGTTAATGCTGTGACAACAGTTTGAAGATAACTGAATTTTTTAAGCTTCAACAAAGTACAGTTCTATATAAGTAGGGAAGAGGGCACCGAAGAAAAATGCCTATTATGGGACCCAGACTATATTCTGAGATGAAGTAGAATTAGCTAAATGTCAAATCACCTCACAATCATTGCCCCCATCAAAACATTTGGATAAAACAAATTACAAAATAACATCAGCTCCTTAGACTTATACTAAATCCCCAGAAAAACTAAATTAATTTCTTTTTTCCAAAATTTCATTTCCAATAATTTTTTTTCTTCCTTAAATAATACAATGATTGAGGTTACCCCATATACAAAACTACTTGGCATGACAATTGATAACAATCTTAAATTTGATTTACATATCCACAACAGCATCAAGAAAACCCATCACAAACTAGGCAGCCTACATATGGAGCCCCTACCTTGACCAATCTACGAGCCTCACTTAGTTCTAAAATTGAACAGTGCTCTAACAAAGATGTCAGATTCAAATGCAACAAACAGTACCATACCCACCACTGTTTAGCACTAAAAACGCTTAATTGACTTGAGTTTCCTGACCACGTCTTATATTCAGCTCACTTTAACCCAAAAAATCATCCATACCCCATCTGCCTACCCAGCATTTAACCATTATTGTCTTCCAAAGCATCCCCTTCAGTCAAATAATAAACAACTGCTTACCATCTACAAACCACAAAGGATTGCTGGGGTCATTCACTATTCCAATAGTGTAGCTAGAACTTGGACAAAATTCCTATATCAATCAGGTCTATGACACACCTTCATCTTTTCAATCCATTACTAAAAGACTTCCTCTCTGCCTCCTGGTTTTGTCCTTGTTCCTCATCTGGGGCATAGCTCTCTGACACCCATCATCACCTTTTTTATACCTCCCTTTAAAACACTAAATCACTTAAACTGCTTATCCCCTTCTGATACCTCATTTTATTTTACTTCTTAAACTACTATACCTACTTTTAATTAGCACAACCAAATTACTATTCCATCACTACTTCTCTGTTGACACTCAGACTTCCTTATCTCCTCTAATACCTCATTCTGTTATATTTTGTAAATTATTCCAAACAATCTTATATACCATTCATGTGTATGTAAAGTCTCAATACAAGACTTGTAAATTTAATGTTGTTGAATATCAATACAAATTTTATTATACTGAAACTGCATTATACAATTTGTTGTTGTAAATGTTGATTGCATTAAATATGATACTTTTGAGCTTTTCTCCCTGGGCCTCCACTGAAAAAGGGCACCTGTGCTCAGTCAGGCTTTCCCTGTAAACAAATGTCAATAAATAAATATATTAAGATTGCTCTCAGATCTTAGTTCTGAGTTCCAAACTTTGGTGACATACTGAATAAAATAAATCACCATAGTGGTTGTAAGATATGGTAGTTATCTTATTTAGATTTTGGGATCTTAATTACTTAGGTGGATTGTATTCTTGGAGTATGTGTATGATTGGAGGGCATTTAGTAGGCTTGTATAATATAATGTAGGCTGAATTAAAATAGCCACTGTTGCATTAAACTTGTAACAACCGTAACATCCAAGTATGCCATTAAAAATTCACTGAATAAAATAGTTACAGCTATTTGCAGATATATTATGGTTGATGTCAGCTTTACTTTGATTTAGAGCAACCTTTTTGCAAATTTAATTAAACTGGTTATAACTACCACTCCACCTAGCTCTTTCTCAGCTAACTGCAATTCACAGACTTTTCTATAAGCCAGAAAATTGCCCAGCCCATAAAAACTTAATACACTGCTACTCCACCAATAGTATTTTACTCTGTAGAGAAAAATCACTAATCACTATAACCAAGTCATCTAATGCTCTATAGTAAACTAGCTTAGCTATACTTTGGAATTGTAGCCTACTACCACTGAAATCCATTCAGAATGCAGACTCTTTTAAAACACAGTTAAACTTCAGCTATCAGACCAATGGATATGCTACTGTATATCTATTGGATAAATGCCTCTGTTATCTTCAGCTTGCCATATCATTGAACCATTTTTCTTCATTCAAAATCTTATGCTCCACATAACCAATCTTCACCAATTATTCGTCTGTTTTAGTTATTTTTGGTTGTTTTTATTTGTTTATTCATCTGTTTTACAACTTGTTTATCTGATAACTAAATAGTTTTACTAGTATCTACCAGCCATATTCATAGTTTTGTGATACTTCTCATGATAACCATATAAAATCATCTATGATCATGTTTTATACCCCATATCTTAACTTTAGTATTAACATTTTTTTGCACGAACTAGTTCTCAACTCCATTTCTTTGAATTCCTAAACACTAATCACATTATGTGTTATTACTTTGACAAAGCCATTAATACACCTCTTCAAATGCTCAGTTTAAAACATCTACTAATACCTAAGTATCTTTCATAATATAATAGTTGCCTTTATTTTCTATGAATGTAATCTAATTAGCAAATGAATGTGCAGTTCCTAATGTATATTAATGTCTGTTCATAAATATTACCGAATGTCTATTTAAAAATTCTGTATAATGTGTTGGAGCTTATCTCCTAGGCCTTCACTGAAAAAAGGTATTTTACTGAAACCAATCAAACAAACAGACTAAACAAAAACAAAATGAAAATAACAAAAATATATCAGTATGTAATTAACATCTAAATGAAGGAAAGACCTTTGAAGATTTGAAAATTTGAGCAGAAGAGATGCTGTGAAAGGTTTTTAAGTTCAAGATGCTTTCTTAGTTCATCATATTACCAAATAACTGAATTAGAGAGGTTTATCCCATGTAATGCAGATCCATGTCATACTGCAAGGAAATAAGATTAAAGCCTGCAGGGGAGAAGTCTGCTAGTTTTTATATTAATCATCTTAGTTATTGAAAATCTAAGATTATTCCCATTTTATATGAACTTCCCATGATTGTTGGGAAAAGTTTAAAGGTGGAAATGGTAGAGAATTTCATGGTGGATACCAGTATTGAGGAATACTGAGGAATATTTTGATTTGGATAGTTGTGTAATCTGTTGACAAATTTTCTAATCTGTGAAGTAGTGGTATAAACTGAAATTATTGTAGTCAATAAGTCAGAACAAATATAAAACCTTAATGTATAGTGTAGTTTTCCCCCACTTAAGATGATTTTAATTCTAGTCTAAAATATAATCAAATATCCTGATCAGGAAGCAAATGGTTTGATAATTTAGGGAAGAGCGTGCTTATATTTGTTAAATAAATTATAAGTAGTCAGCAGCGATGAAACCTGTAATTTTGCAGTTTTATTGATGTTCTTCTATGAATATCACATGGGAAATGTGAAAACATGTTGATACAGTATGATGTATACTCTTTAGCACTGGCTGAAGTCCTTCCAGCAGTACCAGATCATGATGAAATATGTTTTATTAATTAGGGACTATGTGTGAAAAAGATGATTCTGTAAGGGTTTGCTTCATTCATTTTATGTTTTGTTAATCATGTGGCTGGATTAATCTGAAGACTCTTCAGCCATGACTTTGACTGTAAGACAGACACTATAGTCAGAAAAACATAGAATGATAAGGGATTTAGTTATTATACTGCGTGAAAAAATTATTTTCCCGACAGGTGATCGAGGACCAGTTTATCAAGTCATGACAAAATTCAAATAATAGATGAGCACCTGTTTGTGCAGATCAAAAGCTACAGTACATTGTATAGTAGTACTGTTGTTTATATAACACCATGGTATGCTTTAGTATGGAGATTTTCCGTTCCTTATTGTGTGACTGTAGAGTTAGTATATATGTTCATAGGTGTAAGGGGCTTGCTTCCCACAGAAATGTTTAGCCTACAGTTTGAAGCCTGGTTTTAAGGGAATTCTGCTCTTAATATATTGAGCATACACACTATTTTCTTGAGCAAGCATGGACGGATCTCTTATAGGGGAAGCAAAAAAAAAAAATAATTTGATAATTTGCAGCTAGTTACATCATGAAATGCAATAGTTATAATTTCATGTCTTAGAAAAATTATGTCAGTCTATCTCTAAACTCACAGTTCAAAGTCAATAGACCAGATAAATTTGATAATCCATGAGAATCTGTACAAACACATATGACATAGTGTGTTTGGTAGTTCATACTGATGTCAGAGATGCCACAATAATTATCCAGAGAAGGAATCTGTCTCTGTTGTGTAGAGGAATAAAGCCCTGACTATGATCCTTGAAAGCAAATTCAGATAGAGGCTTGGATCCTGAAAGAGCCAAACTGGAAGTGTAGGAATGAATGCCTATTGCCGGCTAGCCTAACCTATCATGGGCGTAGGGTGAAGTGATATCCAGCTGGTGGATTGCAGACTTGCAGAATAAAAATCACAAAAGACCAAAGTACATGGACTTTTTGTTGTCCTTAGCAAGTTAAGGTAGCTCTCACTGGCACACACTAGTAAGCAGAAGATTTATAACACCCTGTGGTGATAGAGTGCTTATGTCATCAATCTAAGAGATGGGGTTAGGCCATAAGAGAAATGTCCTCATATTGGATATTCATTGATGAAGACTGCGGAGAGACTATATAACCCATACAGTTTAGGCCACTGAGACAGTGATCCATTTAAACATCTACTGTTGTGGTATGTTTACTTACCCCACTGTACGTTTCCTGGCCTGGGGACATTTAGTGTCCATCCTGAAAACATGGATGGCCGTGGTCTATCGGGTTAAAGCCAGATCATCAGGCCATTGGGATGAGGACAGCCAGCTGATGGTTGGATATTGGTAGGGGTGGGTTCTCCTCTGTGGCTGTCTGAATAAGCAGCCCATTGTGGTTGATTCTCAATTGGTGCTGGTAGGAGGCCCACGACATTAAAGAATGAATGAGCTCAAGATAAGTGGAAAGAGGGTTTGATGGTTAATGGGTATGGAGGTGAAATTGTATAGGCAAGTAAATAGATAGATGAATTAATAAGCAAATTAATGAAATATGCCAAAAGAAAAAAATAGGAGAACTTCTCAAATAATGTCCCAACAGAATTTCCCTGTAATGTATAAATAGTGCATGAGGTATCCCTTGAAAAGAGGCCACAGCCCTAGTGGAATCCATCCAAAGAAGCATGGTTGTAGGGAAAATAACCTTTTGATTGCCTCTTTTCTAATGTTTTTATGCAGAAAAGAAAATGAATACATAAAAAAGTATTTTATTTTACATCATAATGGGACTTTGCTTCTTTTACTATTTTTATGCATCCAGATGTCCATTTGCACTGTAATGAAATGAGAATTATTGTATGTGTTCAGTGAAATGGTATATAATGGAAACTAAAAAAGTGTAAGTCCCAAGCTGGTATAATGTTTTCTGTCTGTAGTTCTAAAAAAATATTTTCTTTTTACATTGCTATATTCTTAATAGTGTGGAAAGTATGAAAACTGAGTCTGCCTTCTCTTCCTTCATAAAAGAGCTGAATATAACTGAATGAAATTAAATTGTCACTTCCATATGCATAAAAGACACAGAGGTATAAAACTTACATTTATCTTTATGGGGGGGGGGCATTTTTCTCTTTTGTTTGCATCTTCATTTACAGTGTGCACTTACTGGAGAAGTGTACTGTCTGTTGAAAGCACACAAAAAAAATTGTGCTAAATCTATTACTGTTTAATGACAGCAAACAGAAGGCCAGGCCATTACTGACAGTGTTCTGCAATACTTTTGAAAGTATGAATAGTCTCCAATTCCTTTTCATAAAACAATACAAAAAATGGTAAAAGTATATATATATTAGTATACAGTTAAAATTATTAAAAATGCTGCTGTATTCTGACAGCCTTGCTTTCTGTTTGCTGTCATTAAACAGTAATGGATTTAGCACAATGTTTTTTGTGTGTCCACAAAGGAGGGACCACAACTGACCCTGGTAACTAGTAACCTGGTAAGCCTGACTAGCCTGGTCTGCAAGGCTATGGAGCGCATCATCATGGAACTCATTAATAAAGACATTGGGAACCTCCAAACACTTGACCTGACCCAGTTTGGCTTTGTTAAGGGCAGATCATGCCTACTAAACCTGGTTGACTTCTTCGAGACAGTCACCAAGGCCATAGACGAGGGAAAGGTGGTTCACACAGCCTGCCTTGACCTGGCCAAGGCTTTCGACACCATTCCCCACTCGGGTATTACAGAAAAACTCACCAGCCTGAACATAAACCCCTACGTCATGAGATGGGTTGCCAACTGGCTTACAGACAGAACTCACACAGTAACAATAGCGGGCTCCAGGTCCGACTCTAAACCAGTCACAAGTGGTGTCCCACAAGGCTTGGTCCTGGGACCCCTACTGTTCAGCATATACTTCTCAGAAGTACAGGCAAACACAGGAGGACTGTGGCTAACCAAGTTTGCCGATGACTGCAAACTGGGAGCCATAATTGACTCTCTGGCTGACACGGACATCCTCCAAAAGGGCCTTACTGAGACGGACACCTGGTGTCAAAGTCATGGCCTCAAACTAAATGCCAAAAAGGAAATAGTCATCCCATTTGGGAAAAACAGAACACCCACGAATTACCACATAGGTGGCAGCCCCCTTAATACAGAAGATCTAATAAGAGATCTGGGGACGCAGGTAGATAGTAATCTCTCCTTTGACCATCATATTGCCAAAGTAGTTAGGAAATCCTTCTATGTGGCCCATCTAATTACTAAAGGGTTCGCATCTAGAAATAAATTGGTTATAGTGCCCCTCTACTCGTCACTCATTAGACCCATCATAGAGTACAATGCCCCATTTGGGATGTACCTCACAAGACACTTCCAACAGCTGGAAAGACCACAAAAGTACCTCACCAAGAGGATTACTGGCCTCAAACATATGTCCTATGCAGCCCGACTGAAAAAACTCCGGCTGTTCTCAGTGACGTATCGCTTACTCAGAGATGATCTCTGCCTGACTTACAAAGCCATGTCCAACTCAGAATTGATGGACATACTCCACCTAAAGAAATCCAAGTCGCTGCGAGCCACGCACTCTAGTGAGCTAAACCTCATCACAACAATAAATAGAACATGCTGGAGGGATAGATTCCTGTCACAGAGACTCCCCATGCTTTGGAACAAAATTCCAAATTACATCAGGCAGAGCCCCTCACTAACACTCTTCAAGAGAAACCTTGATGAGTGGAGGGGTAATAGAAAATACACCCCTGGGATCACTTCATTGGCTCTGCTTGACAGAGGATCAGTTAATTAATCAATGGGGCGGTGAAAGCCGACACACTCTGGCTAGGCTTATAAATGCCCTCGGGCAGATAGCCTAGTACCTACCTATGAACCTAGTCAAGATTTTGTACTACATGCTATTCATGATATTTATAATTGGTTCACTACTGCAGTATTGCTGAAGTATGGGATGTAGCCTGCCAAGAATATCCCACATCTGGCCAATCTACAAAAGATTAAGCACCTTCCTGTCATGCCATATACCTTACCTATGACCTATACACAAAATTACATGCTGGTACATAAGGAATATATGGGTGAGAAAAACCTCAAAACTTTTTCCATCAGTTTGTAAAGGAAGGCTACATCTGAGTAGCTTGTTCCAGTTACATTTGTTTTGGGTAGCTATGTACCCTGTTGGGGACTCTTCCTCCTTTCCTTGTTTTTCTTTTGAAATTATACTATTTCAGATTAGGGAAATGCAGTTTCAGATGACAGACACCTTACAAGGATAAGCATTGCAAGTGTTTATCTTATCTAGTAACTGAACATTTATTTATGTATTTACCTATTTTTGTCTGTTTACCTGGGTAGAATACTGATCAAACAATGGCCATTTATAAAGACTGTGTAGTTTGTTAATATTTTGTAAGATTATCTGCACTTGTTTGTTAAACTGTACTTGGAAAACAAAAATCTACAAGCTTTGGCACATGCCTGTGAGTTGTCTAACTCAAAAGACATTTCTCATCAACCTAGACAAAAGTCTAAGAAACTGAAGGAAGGCTCACATCTACCCATTTCTTCTGTTGGTTAGAGTCAGACATCTTGGTTTAGGCACTTGATCAGCCCACAGACCACCCAACTACTGTGCCTGCTCCTGTTGTCAGGACTCCCATGAGGCTGGCAAGATGCAGGCTGTTAGCGCATCTATCTGAACTCACTAGAAAGGCCACACAGAGAGAAAAAATGATGAGGGACACCAAGGACCCTTATGGAGGTACCTTTGGGGCTGGCTCCTCCTCATACAGTACCTTTGGATACACCTAAGAAGAGAAAAAAAAAGAAAGTAAAAAAATAAAATAAAATAAACATGTCTCCCCTCCTGTTACCTCACACCTAAGGATTTCTCAGAAAGAATGGTTTAACATGTCTCAAGAGCTTTTTAAAGCCCTTATGGCCTCACAGCCTCCACAGTTTTATTTTCCTACAATGTCTGCTCCCAACAAAAGGAAAAGGGAGACTTTTTCTGCAGCTGGATTCCCTTCAGAACATGAACCTGAATGTCTTTATTACTCAGGGGGGGGTTTGACATAATGGTTAAGGTCTTCACCTCAAAAACACAAGGTGTTAGGTTTGACTCTGACCTTAGGTTATTGGCTAGGCTTAAAATGACCCTTCAGGGCAGTTAGCCGAGGGTTCTCTGTTCAGCTAACAAAAACACATACCCTCCAATGTTCCTTGAATGGCCATAGTTAGCCAACATTGCAAGCACAACTAAGCAAGGTGGAGGGCTTCGTCCCCCACACTCCCTTAACAATATATACTAACTCCAAGATCAAACAGCAGATTTTCCCCACCTTCAAGTTTCTAATGTTGAAATTCCAGAACTGCCACTTTATTCCCCCAATTCCATTTCTAGTGCAGAAGAAATGAACTTCAAGCAAAACAGTATGGTTGGGAGAGGGGGGAAAAGTTACCACAACACAGCATAAGAACAACAAGGAAGAAATGATAAAGAATGGACATAATGTGACTTTTAATGCCAAAATTTACAATTTGTCTGCTGTAACATTAAATGAACACCATCTACAAGTGCTAGAATATGGTTTTAGCTTTATTCCTTGCCATAGAACTAGCATTACTCATAGCTTAATAGAACTGAAACTTTTTTCTAGGAAACCTAATTTGCATAAATTTTGAAAGACATTCATGTAAGGAGTGCTCTGAGAAAGCCTTCTGTTTTTAACCAAGTATTACACCATACTATAAAGATATTTGAAACTTTTTGTGAAATTGAGATAAGCCTTGTCTAAAAGAATGAAGTTTTCTTTTAATCTAAGCCCAGAGCAAATGGAAGCATTAAAAGAACTAAAATACAACAAAATGCTAAGATTTATGAAATCTGACAAGGGGGGACTGGTAATTATGAATGTGGTACAATATAATACTGCTGTTGAAGAAATGCTTAACAATGTAGAAGAATATTCACACAAATTGATTCATAAACGTAAGAAAGAAAAATACCTCTATGCTGTATGGCTATAAATGTATAGTAGATAGAATTTTACGGAATGACCTTCTATTTGTCTCCTATTATATACTATTTGTCTGAATTGCCAAAATTTGCTATCTATGTCAAAATCCTTATTAACTGTTTAAGTTCTATTAACATTGTTTAATGTTTACTGTATTCTTTGGAGCTCTTTTCCCCTGGCCTCCCCTAAAAATGGATATTTCGATCCAGTGGACTTTCCCAGTCAACAAATGTCAATAAATAAATAAATATGCAATGACTAATGAATGTGAAGTACAGAAAAGTTATTCTTATATTATAGACTGTCTTTATGAAATGGTATTTAATGGAGACATGGATATGGAACTGTATAATTTTCTTGTTATTTAACATCCAAGGCTATGAGTACTTTTTTGCATTCCAAAAATTCATAAGCATCCAACATGCCCCACCCCCGTCTTTAGACCTATAGTGTCAGCTTCAGGAAACAGTACTGAGGGTATTTCTTTATTTTTAGACTCAGTACTAAATCCTTTAGTTCAGCAGCTTTCATCATACATAAGGGACTCTTCGGATTTTTTGAACAGCTTCAAAGAATTTACTTAGACATCAAAATACTCTCCTAGTGATACTTATATTTGTACTGTTGACAGAACATCCCTTTTCATTTCCATCCCTCAAGAGAAGGGTGTGGAATATGTTATGTATTTGTTACACAAATACAGCAACTTGGTGAACAATCAGGTTTATTTATACTGTTAATAAGCAAACAACCAATGACCAAGATATGGGACAAATAGCAAGAAAAATAACCAAGTATAAAAAACACAAGTTCAGTACCAGCAAGGCAGCAAAAAAAAAAAAACAAATAAAAATAAAATAAAATTTAATTTAACAAGGTAAGCAGCACTTGATTTGTAACGCTTCACTTCATCACACAACAGCACATTAACACAATACAGTTTAAAAAGCAGTAGTAGCCAATGAAAAATGCTGCTTAATTAATGAGTAAAAAAACAATTACAGCATTTAAAGTGCTAGTATCTAATAAACACTCTAAAGAATCCCTAGTGCAAAAAATCCAAGTAGGAAGCATAATATACACAATCACAACTTTAAAAATACTCATATGGTATTAGTGTTTAAGTGGTCTCTGTTTTAAAAATGGTTTTAATGAAACCATGTCATTAATCCCGGGGTGGGTGTCAGCCTTGAAAAATAAAATCCATTTCTGTTCGCATGCTTCTGTCTTACATTTCAAGTCACCACCCCTATTCCCTTCTGGTACTACTTCTAAAACAAAAAACTTAAAATAATGATCTCCCCCTACTTCAATTACATGTCTAACTAAAGCACTAGTACTCTTGCAATTCCTGATGTCACGTAGATGTTCTAAAATCCTGTCCCTGAAGGGACGGTTCGTTTTCCCAATATAGTAGGCATCACATGCTACACACTTAGAGTAGTACACAATATTCTTAGTACTGCAGTCCGCTTAAAAGGATAACTCAACAGAGCAACGAAGTGTTGGATGCACAAAGCTAGATGCACTAAAGATATGTTTGCATGCCTCACAATGTCTTCATGGATAGCTGCCAAACCTCTGGGACTCCAGTGTCAAGCTACTCCCTTTCCTGTAGCACAGTTGCTGTTTGACTATCATATTATTCTTACATGAAAAGTTGGTTTCATCACAACCAACAATGCCTCTAGGGTCATGGCTGGCATACATAATATTCCAATTCTTCTTTATTATACTACAGCATATATTCACATCACTTGAGAAGGTTAATGGAAACCTAACCTTCCTAACATTACTTTCTCCCTGAAGCAAAGACGGTGTGGGTGTATCAGAGAAAAATGGTTTACCTCTGTATTCCTATCTAAAGATATAAGCCTAATACATTTCATCTACCTCTCTCTCGCTATACCCTCTCTCTATAAAGTCATGCTTGAGTTTATCAAATGCTGTTTTCAACTCGGTGTCATCACTATGTAACCTCATTAACCTCAAGAATTGTCCTTTAAGTATATTGCGTGGAATGTGTCTAGGATGCATGCTCTGTCTATGTAGCAGAGCATTTTTCCTCACAACTTTCCTGTATAAACCTGTGTGGAAACTATCCAATTCATTCTTACTAACAGTCACATCCAGAAATGAAATACTAGAGTGTGAGTAAGTTACAGTAAACTTTAAAAACGTCATGGTAGTATGTAAGTAATCCACAAAGGACAACAAACTCTGTACACCACCGTGGCACAACAAAAAAAAATCATCAACAAAATGTCTATAAGTGATGGGTTTATGTTAAAAACATTGTCAGTCTCCCATTTGGCCAGCACTAGGTTGGCGTAGCTATTGGCACAAGCTGTGCCGATAGCTACACCAACCTTCTGCAGATAGTAATCTTTATCAAACAAAAACACATTGTTCTCTAGAACAATCTCAATAAGTTCACATAGCAACCTTACTTTAACATTAGTGTAATGGTTATCTTCAGTTAGTACTTCTCTAATATTTTCTATGCCCCAGTCATTTGGTATCACAGTAAACAAAGACCCTACATCAAGGGTAACAAACAATAGCTCTTTATCCATATCTATAGCTCGAGCCCCCTGATAGAGATATTGTAAGAAATTCTGTGCTTCCCTCAAAATAGTGGGTATTACATCCACAACAGGTCTCAAAGACTTTTGTACATAAATAGAGAGGGGTTCTGTAACCCAAACTCGGCCGGACACATTAGGGCACATGGGTGGGTTAACAGTACTCTTATGTATCTTCGGTAGACCATAAATAGTTGGTATCACTGGATTTTCTATGCAAAAATACTTAAAGATATCCTCAGCAATCATGCCTGTAATCAGAAAATCAAAAATCAAAACAGCCACTCTATCTGTCAGGGCTTTAACAGTACTAGCGTTGACAATTATAAAGGTAGCCTGGTAACCAACCAAAGTAAGCATGGCCTGTACATATTTATCCCTGTCAAGTATAACAGTACCCCCTCCTTTGTCTGCAGGGTGAAATTCAGCTGTATGCATTCTTTTTAATTCAACAAGTACTTGACATTTTATTGAAAAATTATTTATTTTTGTTTAATTCAAAAATTTATAAACAAAAGAAAGGTATTGCTATGGGGGCAACAGTGGCCCCTGCATTTTCAAGTTTATTTCTTGGTTGGTGGGAGTTGAGATTCTACCAGGTTTCATCAAATACTCATTACAAAAGATTCATGGACAATTTGTTTTTCATCCTTCAAGGAGAAACAGGAAGACATCAGATCTTTTTAGATGGTTTGAATTCCAGCACATCTTTTTTACAGTTTGCCCTAGAGGAAGTGGAAAAAGTAAGTTTTTTGGATGTGGAATTATGGTATGATAGCACTGCCTCAAGATTTCATAGCTATATACATTGTACAAGTACCTTTACAAATCACTATTTATGCTATAGGAGTCAACATCCAACATAGATGAAGAAGAACATTCCTAGGGGCCAATTCATTTAGCCTCTAGAATGAACAGTAGAGATATAGATTTTGAAAAGGAAATAGAGGTTATCACTTTATTTTTAGCTAGATGATATGATAAAGGGCTTTTATTACATACTACTGAAGAGATACAGTCAAAATGTAAAACACAATTTGGTCCTATTTTGATATATGGATTTTCCAAAAATATTACTGGGGCTTTAGTACATAATAACATAGCACCTAGATTTTGTTTGGATATGACAGTAGACAGTGAAATTATCAAAAATATTCTACATAATAATGGGAAAATTATTTCTGGAAATAGTGACATCTCTAGCGTAGTAGGAGAGGTTCCTGCATTTGTGTATAGGAAAAGTCAGTGTATTAAAAACTTGCTTGAAAGGAATTCCACATACATTCCCCCACCATTTACACAAAAGAAACAGGGTGCTTATAAATGTCATAATTGTACCACTTGTAGATACATCAATCAATCTATCACATTCTTACATGTTGTGGGCAAAAAATAGATACACATGATACCACAGGTGTTATAATCATATCTCTATGTTCACGGTGCCCAAGCTTCTATGTGGGTATAACCACTAAAAGCTTGGGCAAAAGGATAAAAGAACATTGTTATGCTATTAAAACTAAAGACACTAAAAATGCTGTCTGTAGACACTCAGACAGATGTTTACTATTCAAAAAGTTTTTGTTTGCTGTGGTGGAATCAGTTTCAGAAGACTAGAGGGGTGGTAACTATAAAAATGTTGTTGAAAGAAGAGAAACTTGTCGGCAAATAAAATTAGCTGCCAACAACCCCCCTAGTCTAAATGACCACATTATCATAAAGTGTTTTCTCAAAGAACTTAGACTTGCTATCACTTAAAGGATTAATATAACTAAAAATTTGTTTTAAATGTTTGTTTAATTGAGTAGTTGTTTTTACATTCTTATTGGCTGGAATAGTTTTAACTTGGAGTATGTTAACATTCTTGATAAAGTTTGAGGATGAAAGCAGATATTAAACTGTGAGTACACTAGAAATATCAGTCTCTTCTGTTTTGCATTCAGGTGCTTTGGTTTTGATTTACTGTTTCGATGTTTTATGTATGATATTTAGCCATTGGAGGATATGTTTTTTCGATAGCTGAACATAGACCCTTAGCCTAGTATTCAGCTATGAACTCTTCCCAGATTCATTCATCCACAGACACTGAATCAGAATCAGAATATACTTTGCCTATCAACTGTCCTTAGGAACAACTTTATGTTTGTGATGTAATCAGAAAAGGATGCAGTACTTTATCTGGGAGGGCAGACAAGTCTCAGAAACACAGAAAAGGTATTATGACTTATATACATGGACATTCCAAAACCCTCTGCCATACCGTCTGTGATTTGGAGGCCTTAGAAGGCATTTTTTATCCACTTTTCCGGTGTCAGAATTCCAACCTTCTATGCCTAAGAAGCCAGTCAGGTTCTGCAAAGTACCTAACACCCATAAATATTTGTACAAAAATGCTTCCTATGACCCAACATTTATTTCTGTGGAGTCAGCTAAAGCTTTCAAACTTCTATCTTCTAATGCCTTACCAAATGACAAGAATAACAGGGCTATGGATAGGTATGGCCATTAATTATCAGACCCACATGACAAGATAATATTTTTTTCTACTTTTGACAACACGGCAAGGTTAATTTCAAGCATTCTTATCTCTGACACTAAGGCTGCATTGCAGAATACGCTGAGTTCTGCCACATAAGTTGCAAGGTATTCCATCAAAAATGAGTGCAGTGCTGCTGATACCTCCTCTAGAGCAGCTTGCACAAATTCAGTCTTAAGAAGATATTCCTAGCTTCATCTCCAGTCCTTGCCAGATGATGTTAAGGCCAAACTTCTAGATGCTCCTTTAGATAGAGGTAACCTGTTTGTACCCTCTAGTGCTGAAATATTAAAAAAAATACAGGAAAAGACTAAGGTAATGCAAGGTTTTAAACAACTTTTTCTCTCCCCCATCCACAACTTCCTGGAAAACTTCACCTCCAAGTCTGGCTTCTTTGTCCACAAAACCCAAAAAAATCTTCTCAACAAAAAGGTAATACATTTTCTAAAATAAAATGGCAAAAAAAATGTTTTATTTCAAGGGATCCTACTCAGACAAAAGGTCTACTTTCTGTCTTTTTCCCATGTTCTTCTCTTTCTTTCATCCACCTCAGTTTCTCCCTCCCCAACCTTTCAGGAAGATTATCTCATTGTCTTCCTTTTTGGAGAACTTGTTATACTTGGATTTTGGGCATCATAAACCTGATATAGACTAAAATGGAACTGCACTCCAGTACTTTCAGGAATTTTTCAGGTCCCTTCAAGCCAGCAACATCCTGTTCCTTCAGGAGATTATAGAACCTGTTCCTAGTCAGTCAAAAAGGAAATGGTTTTTACCCTAGATTTTTCCTTATTCCAAGACAAGAAGGGACATCAAGACTAATTCTGGATGTATTAACTCTAAACTCATTTAAAGATCTTCTTCGTGTTTTACTGTTGCAGTCATAACTGTAGGGTGCTCCTGCCGGCAGGCAGCTCGAGGTCAGCCAGAATTCCAAAGTCTGGGTCCGGCGTCGGCTGTACCAGCAAGTACCCTGACGTCAGAACGTAGAGGTATAAAGCTGACAGCCTACGCCATCTTCTCCAGTCTTTCTTGCCGTGCGGTGGAAAGCAGCTCGCAAGTTGTTAGTTGGCGGATTCTGGACAATGTGCTTTGATTGCCTTTGGTCCGAAGTCTTCTTCTTCTCCTCTTCTCAAGCTAAGTACCCCGTTGGGGAAACTTTTTTCTTGCTCCTCCGATGTCAGAAAAAGTTAATAATTGTATATTGTGTGGAAAACAAATACCTCATAAAGATTTCCACTCTTACTGTCTTCCTTGCTTGGGCCCTGACCACGACGTTTCTTGCTGTCGGTTTTGTGCCAGGTTTAATTCTCGCACTATTAAACGTAGGTACGATTGGGCCTTGAATTATTTCGGTAGACGGTTCAATTATAGGATGTCGTTGGATACTTTACCGGCAACCAGAATTCACAAGAAACGCAAGGACAAGGATAGGCCTCCGAGGTCCAAACAGGATACTTTGCAGCCGGAGCCAGCTTCGGGTTCGGCGGTCGTCAGTGAGGCGCTTTTGCAGCCCCTGTCGTCAGCCACTTCGGAACCGATGGCCGACATGGACTCCCATGGGGAGCCAACTAGGCCCAGTATTTTAGCTGCTGCAGGACCTTCGGACATCGCTCCTTCAGATGGGTCCAGAGCCGCTGTGCAGGTACTGGCTTCTGAAGGGGTTTTCAGGCCTTCTCATATCACTATTACTACAAAGACAAAGGCAAAGTCAAAGACCCCTGTTAAGCCAAGGGTTTCTTCTCAAGCTTCTTCGGATTCAGCTCCCAAGACCCAGAAGCAGTTATTAAGAATGGCTGAAGATTTGCTTACTATGATTAGGGGCTCTCACCCTCCTCCTGAAAAAAGGCCTAGGCAGGATATTCCTTTGGATTCCTCTGATCAGGCTTCTGTGTCTTCAGTCTCTTCCTCTGACCAGGATTATTCTTTTCCTCCCTATGAGGATTCTGATGCAGAGGACTCTATTCCCTCTGCTTCTCCCCCTGAAGATTTTTCTTTTGGGGAAACTTTGCATGAGATGAGAGAACTTTTTCATTGGGAAGGTCAGGATTATTCCGCTACCAAGAAGAGACTTAGGGAGTTTCTCCCTCTCCCTCAACACAGACCTTTGGCTATTCCTCCTGTTCTTGATATTGTGGATGATGCTTTCTCTGAAGCTAACCTGAATCCTGATTCCTTTCCGCCTGCTCCTTCTAAGCCGGCTAGATTTTACAGGGTTCCTGATTCCCATCAATTTTTGTACAAGAACCCTTCTGCAGATCCTGAAACTATTTCTCAGGGTTCCAAGGCTGCCAAGGCTGCTTCATCTAAAAATCCTATTCCCTCTGAAAAGGATTCTCGTGCCTTGGACAGATGGGGCAAAAAGGTGTATACTTCTACTACTCTTTCTATTAGAGCTTTAAATTGCCAGTTTCATATGTTCAAGTATCAGCAATTTCTTTTGTCTGTTTTAAAGCAAAAACTTTCTACCTTTCCTGCATGTTCAGAGGACAAGGAATTACAGGATGTATTGCATGCAACTGAACAAGTTAGCAAACATAGTTCACATTGTGGTTTTGATGCCTTGGAGGCTTCTTGCAGGGCCGCAGCCTCTGGTACTGTTATCAGGAGACATGCTTGGCTTCGAGAGCAGAATTTACCTGAGCAAGTTAAGGCTAAATTGTTAGATGCCCCTGTTCAGCATGATGTTTTGTTTGGGTCTAAGGCTGAGGAGGTTATTAAAAAGATGGAAGATAAAGCGAAATCTATGCAGACTGTTAAAGATTTCTTACAAGTTCAGCCTCCTATATTTTCCAGAAATTGACCCTCCAAAAATTGGTCCTTTCCCACGTCTGACAGGCCTCAAAGGGGAAGATATAGACGCTCCAGAGGTCGGGCTCAGGCTCAGGCCTCTTACAGGTCCAGACAATGGTCTGCTTCATCCCCTAGAAGGGGAGAAGACAGATCTCAATCTCAAAGGAAGCAGACCCAATGACTCCCTCTGTTGGGCTACAGGTCCTCCTTGCCTGGAAGCCCCTCTCGGAGGAAAACGTTCTCTTTTCTACCAAAATTGGACGCACATTACCCAGGACAAATGGGTTTTAGACGTGATTTTAAGAGGTTACAAGTTCCACTTTCATACTCTACCAAGGTCTTTCGGTTGGCCAGATCTGCCAAAACATCAATGGTCAGAGGCCTTAAATCAAGTGGACGCTTTATTGGCCATGAGAGCTATAGAACCTGTTCCACTTTCAGAAATGGGAAAAGGTTTTTACTCAAGACTATTTCTGGTCCCAAGAAAGCAAAACTCATGGAGACCTATTCTGGACCTTTCAGTATTGAACACCTATCTGGAAATTCCAAAATTCAAGATGCTTACTCTACAACAACTTCTTCCAATGCTCTCCCAGGATGCTTGGATGGTGACATTGGACTTAAAGGAAGCCTACTTACACATCCCCATCAGGCAGGAACGCAGAAAATACCTCAGATTCAAGGCAGGTTCGAGGCATTATCAATTCTCTGTACTGCCCTTTGGCTTATCTACTGCACCCAGAGTCTTTACCAAGTGCCTGGCTCCAGTAGTAGCTTATTGCAGACTCCAAGGGATTCAAATTTACCCCTATCTGAACGACTGCCTTATTCAGGCGGACAGCAAAGACCTTCTACTTCAACACCTGCAGTTTGTTCAACGTCTCCTCCTACTTCTGGGATTTTCTGTGAACACAAAAAAGTCACATCTGATCCCCTCTCAGCAAATGATTTTTTAGGAGCTCTTCTAAACACAAGCTTGCTTCCTCACTCCAGAAAAACAACTGCAACTGGCCTCAATTTTCAAGACCTTGGCTACTTTAACTCAGCTCTCTGCAAGGAAATTCCTGCAGGCTTTGGGCTACATGGCTTCTTGCATCCTGTTGATTCCAAATGCAAGGCTTCATATGAGAAAACTTCAATGGTACCTAAAGAGTGTATGGTCACAGCATTACCACAGTCTAGACACAACGATTCCACTGATTCCCTGCCTCCAAAAAGAATTCCTTTGGTGGTCCAGGGCTTGTGCTTTAAACGAAGGGAATCCCTTTCGTCTGCCTCAACCTTCTCAGATCATAACCACGGACGCTTCGGATTATGCTTGGGGAGCTCATTTTCTAGACATTTGCCAGCAGGGCTCTTGGATAAAGAAGCACCTTCCCTGGCACATCAACTTGAAGGAAATGTTGGCAGTCCAAAATGCTCTTCTAGCCTTCCAGAATCTTTTGCAACCAGGGCCTCTTCTGATTCGTACAGACAACACCACAGTCATGTGGTACATAAACAAGCAAGGGGGCTCTCATTCTTACCCCCTTTGCAGACTAGCCATGAGTTTATGGGACACAGCTCTAAATCTGAATCTGCATCTTCAAGCTCAATTCATTCCAGGAAAACAGAACCTCTTAGCAGACAGCCTAAGCAGAAACCTGTTGGATCCTCACGAATGGATTCTGGACCCCAACTTGTTCAGCAGTATCACTGCAGTTTGGGGTTGTCCTCAGATAGATCTGTTTGCATCCCATCTCAGTCATCAGTTGCCTCTCTTTTGCACCAGGTCCTTCCACAAAACAGCGTGGAAAGTGGATGCCCTGTCATTCAGCTGGAGGAATCTTTCGGGATATGCCTTCCCTCCTCTTCCTCTTCTGCCTCGGGTGTTACTGAAAATAAAACAGGACAAACCAAAGATTATCATTTTGATAGCTCCAAATTGGCCAAGGCAGTTTTGGTATCCAACTTTGAAACACCTATTCTTGGAACCTCCATGGATTCTACCTCTGATCCCTTCTCTTCTGTCCCAGCATCAGGGTCAGATGCTACACTCTCAAATCAAGACTCTATGCCTGGCAGCTTGGCTCTACAAGGGCCTTTGATTCCTTCTTCTCTTCCCAAACAAGTTTTGGATGTTCTTTTAGAAGCTAGGCGGCCTAGCACTAGAAAATCTTATGCTTCTAAATGGAAAAGATTTTGTATTTGGATGCAGCATCGAGGTTCAGATCCTCTTTTGCCTGATATTTCATCCATTTTACTTTACCTCTCAGACCTTTTGCTTAAAGGCCTCTCCTTTTCCTCCATCAAAATCCATGCTTCTGCTATCTCGGCTCATTTCAACACTGATCCTCCCATCTTTTCTCACCAGCTGGTGAGACAATTTTTGAGAGGAACTAAGAATTTAAGACCTCCCAGAACTCCTCCTGTTCCTGCTTGGGATCTTAATTATGTCTTGGAGAAACTTACTTTGCCTCCTTTTGAGCCTGCTGCGGCTTCGGATATCAAGTTCTTATCCTGGAAAACAGCTATTTTATTAGCATTGACTTCTGCTAGAAGGGTTTCAGAGTTACAAGCTCTCATGGCTGTGGAACCATATCTTATCTTCCACCAAGACAGAGTTTCCTTGAGGACCAATCCTTCATTTATGCCTAAGGTGATTTCCAAAGTGGCTCTAAATCAGACTATTCACCTTCCTACCTTCTTTCCAAATCCTCAAAATAAAGGGGAAAGGACCTTACATTCATTGGACGTACACAGACAACTACGATTTTACCTGGACAAAACTAAAGATTTCAGGAAATCTGATCAATTGCTTATCTCTTATGCCTCCAGTTCTCTAGGTAAGGCTATTTGTAAACAAACTATTTCCAAATGGATTGCTTATGGAATAAGGTTTTGTTACTCTCACTATGGGAAACAAATTCCAAGTATTGTTAGAAGTCATTCTACTAGAGCAGCTGCCACTTCAGCAGCTTTTCTCAGAGGAGTTCCTACCAAGGACATTTTGGAAGCTGCCACTTGGAGTTCAGTGCATACTTTTTCTAAGCACTATAATCTCCCTTTGTATTCTAAGTCTAGGGCAGGCTTTGCCTCTGCTGTTTTGCAGGGCCTTCTAGCTGCCCCTTCTTCTGCATAACCTCCTCCCTCATTCACAGCTTTGGGATTCTACCCTACAGTTATGACTGCAACAGTGAAACACGAAGAACATAGTACAGTTGTGTACACCTACCATAAATGTAGATGTTCGAGTGTCTTCACTGTTGCAGTCGGTGTTCCTCCCACCAATCCCTCTATTTTTCACTTGGTCTCTCTTCCACTTCCTTTGTGGTGTATTTGTGTTTCTATTTGGACACCTTTTGGTTTCTTTGTTGGGGACTTCTGACATCTGGGGCAAGAAAGGCTGGAGAAGATGGCGTCGGCTGTCAGCTTTATACCTCTACGTTCTGACGTCAGGGTACTTGCTGGTACAGCCGACGCCGGACCCAGACTTTGGAATTCTGGCCGACCTTGGGCTGTCTGCCGGCAGGAGCACCCTACAGTTATGACTGCAACAGTGAAGACACTCGAACATCTACATTTATGATAGGTGTACACAACTGTACTGTCTCAAAATTCAAGATGCTCTCTCGCCATTAGAATACTATGAGGATCCACGTCAGCCATCATCTGATCCTGCCCAAATCTTTTTTGATTACCATGG
Source organism: Protopterus annectens (assembly GCF_019279795.1). Lineage (NCBI taxonomy): Eukaryota > Metazoa > Chordata > Ceratodontiformes > Protopteridae > Protopterus > Protopterus annectens. The sequence continues at coordinate 403,314,673 of NC_056746.1, read as the reverse complement.
ATTGAATGGATGCTTAGCTTCATATCCCTTTTCATCCAAACTGCAGAAAATGTGCAGAATCCTTTGCTTTGGGTTGTTACTTTCAAATTACTCCTTTGCCTTTTAGACTTTCTACAGTACCAAGAATTTTCACAAAGTGATTAGCTCCTGTCATAGCCTTGTGCTAGATCAACAGTATCTGTATCTACCCGTGCTTAGATAATTTCTTCATTTAGACTCCATGTCAAAGTACTCTATAAGATTTACAATTCACAGCTAACCTCTTTCTCAGTCTGGGATTCAGTCTAGACTATAAGGAATCCTCTCTGCAACCCACCCAGTTTCTAGTAATTTTAGGATGTCTCCTAAACACTTCTAGTATGATGGCATTTCTCTTTATGTCTTTATGCAAAAAAAAAAAAAAAGAAAACACAGTTATATCCTTCACATATCTACACGTGACCTCTGCAAGAGACAGATTGAGAACTCTGGCTTTCATGGCAACTGAAATCCAAGTTATTCCATTTACCAGACTCCACATGGAAAAGATTCAGAGGTAACAAAAATTAATTTGGGCATAAGGCACAACACTGCCATGCTCTCTCTTTCCCAATCCCTTTCTTGCATTTTGTGATAAAAAAGCTGTTTTGGTGGAGAAACCAGATCAAAGTCAATTGAGGAGTCCCCCTTCTTACATCCCCACCCACAAAGTTTCAAAGGATGCCTCCAAACTAGCCAAGGGGTCTCTGATCTAGACAAAATGTAAGCAAACATATAAAAATAAAGGAGATGAAGTCCTGTTTCTTGTCCTCCATACTGTTCATCAACTTTGAACTCCAGGGACTCTTCATCTCTTAACAGACAATACTACAGTATTGTGGTATTTAAAGAGAAAGGGGTGGAAAATGTTTTATCACCTTTGCAGGCCATCAGTGATGGTTTTGGACATTGCAATATACCACAGTCTTTATTTCGAAGCTATTTAAATGCTTTCACAGCTGAATTCCATGGAAGACAGCTTGAGCAGATCCAACGCAGACCCTCATGAATGGATGCTGAAATGACAGGTCTTCTATCAAACTTTTCACAAGTGGGCAATTCGTCAGATAGATCTTTTTGCCTCCACTCCGAGCAAACAGCTCAGATTGTTTTGCTCTAGAGCTTCATGCTAAGAAACTTAGGAAGTGGATGTCTTCCCCTTTCCATGGAAAGGGAAATTCCTATACATCTTCCCTCCTTTCCCCCTCATTCCAAAGGTCCTTCTGAAGACTCAGTGAGAAAATCTGAAAATAATAGTGATGACTCCCTTTTGGCCCAGACAACATTGATTCTCCCTTCTTTTCCACCTAGCCAAGCACACTCACCAAAAGTTACCCCAGAGGATGGACTTGTTCTCACAGCAAAAGAGCTCTCTGCTTCATTCCAGATTGGAGACTCTGAACCTTACAGTCTAGATGAGAAACTTCTAATTCCTTTCTGGCACCTTCATTCTTGGAATGTGCTACAGGTGGTAAAGAAGGCAAGAAAACCTGCAACAAGATAATCTTGTATTTTAAAATGGAAGAGATTTTGTTTATGGTGCCACACAAAAGGTCAGGACCCTTATCAAACAGAGATTCCCATTATCCTCAATTATCTGTCTGAGCTGCTAAATTTAGGTGTAGCATACACCTGTATCGAGGTGCATTTGTCAGCCATTTCTGTCTACCTGCCTATTGATCAAACTCTTTTGCCACTATATGAAGTCAAGCAATTTCTTTACGGTGTCCTTCATATCAGGCCTCCCAGAAAATCTATTCCTCCTCCTCCCTGGGACAAAAGTATGTCCATGAAAAGTAAACACCTACACCTTTTGAACAGAATACTTCATCTTCTTTACAATTCTGTATTTGGAAGACAGTTTTATTAGTGGACTTGACATATGTCAAAAACGTCTCATGAGATACAAGCTGTCATGTGTACTCACCCTTTTTTAGTTTTCCATAAAGGCAGAGTGAGCCTCAAAACTAACCCTTCTTTTATGGTAAAAGTTGTCAGTGAGGTCTCTAACTAAATCTAGCCATCTGACTACATTATTTCACACTCTTCAAAATAAAAGGGAAAGAATCCTACATTTACTAGATTTCCACAGACCTTGGATTCTACCTGAGCAAGACAAAAAATAATTAGAAAATTTGTCCAATTGTACTTTGCTTTTGTGGGAAAGAAAGTGAGCCTTTCTGTGTCTAAAGAGACCATTTCTGGATGGATTTCTTTCTGTCTTTGCTTCCTCTGTTCCCAATATGCTAAGTCTTTCCAGAGTCAGGTAAAAATACATTGTATCAGAGCAGTAGCTTCCTCTGGAGCTTTTTTCAAGGGCCTTGTCTCTAAATCCATGTTGGTTTCAGCTACCTTTTCATCCATTCACACTTTTACTAATCATTGCAAGATAGATGCATTTTCCAGAGCCTGAAATTTTTGTCAGAAGCAGCCTTCAAGGATTTCTGGGCTCCAATTCTGTTCTCAGACCTCCACCCTTTTGTGCCAAAAATCTTTGGGAATTGTCCCAAAAGTCAGAAATACGGTAACAGCGATCAAGTGATGAATATAGAGCAGTTGTGTAAGAAATTACCATAACAGTAGATATTCAAAAATATCACTGTTGCAGTATATGCACCCTCCTCCCTTCTCCCATTTTTCTTTCTCTCTGTTTCTCCTCCTCTATCAATGGCTGAGTTGGATTCCCATAGTATTCCATCCTCTCCCTTGATCTTATTTGGGTCTCCATCTATCCTCCTTGAGTACAAGCCCCTGCATTTATTTTCCTGGGGCAAGAAATTCTGAGGATTTTTGTGCCCATGTAATCTAATGCATAGGTCATAAGTCAGACATATGGAACATAAGAACATAGGAACAATAGTAAGGAAGTGGTCATTGGGACTGTAAGATGCCTAGCCATATTCATCTTTAAGAAGACACACTTAAAAGTTCTTGTCATCCTTTGCACTCACTTAACAGTGCTCACCCCGAAACAGAGCAGGGCCATACATGATTTGTTTCTTCCCTTCCAGTCATCAAGACTACCCTTAAAGAAAGGCAAGGTAGAACATGTCTGATGTGTAGTGGTAACATTCCTTAGGCTGGGAAGATGTAGACTTAGGAATCTATCTCTCCACTGAGTACTGTCTGTTTATTGGTTTAGCTTTAGCTCCAGAGTACAGGGGCTTTTAGAGACACTGTTTTTCTGAAGACATAGTAGGGCAAACAGGATTAGATTTTTTTGTGGTCAAAAAGTGAGACATAGGTCAGGTTGAAACAGCCAGAAGGCTACTAATAGGGGAGGAGAGCTAAGCTCTCAGGATAGTTGAAGGACTTAAGGCCCGTAATTTTCTTGGTTAGAAATCTGTGAGGCCTTTCCAGTGCAGCAATATGCTTGTATTTGTACATATATCCCAAAGTAATTGTTGTATTCACTGATGTGTCTGATAATGGGGGAGTACAGAGGTCAGACGACTTCTTTAGATTCTGAGGAATTTTCCAAAAGTGATCTAGACCAGATAGAAGGATTTCCTGTCTATGGTGAAAGTGTGATGGCTGAATGGTGTATGCCCACATAAGTACCTGTGTGTCTTATGACTGTATCTGTCTGAAGAGGAGCACCCTTTGTAACATATGAAGTGGGGGCAGCATTTATGTCTAATGCAACTACTTTGTACTTTTTTGAATTTAGCTTGAGACCATTTTCAGTACACTGGATATGTGCATATATGCATATTTCTACCATATTGCATAGCATCTTTTTTCAACTATGTACCAAAGAATTGTTCACATTAACTGCTTGTTATTTGTTCAGATTAACCGATCACATTTTATAGCAAGAACTAAATGAAATTGTCACCCTGCAGACAAGCAGAAATTCAGACTGTTATAAACCAATTAACTAATTGAATTATGTCACCCTGCAGACAAGCAGAAATTCAGACTGTTATAAACTAATTAACTAATTGAATTACTCAGATAACCTTATTAGTTTATGTATAAAAGCATTCACCATTCTGAGAGTAAGGTACCATCTAATTCAGCTAGTTCCCTCTCATAAGTGCAAGATTCACAGCTGCAAGTGTCACAACTATGAAAAATAAAGTGTGTATAGCCTAACGTGCTGTAATGTCATTAAAACATTTTGCAAGGAGGCTGTTCTTCCTGCACCCTATGACATGAGGGTATGACAAATACACCTCTGCTACTTATATATCTACTAATGCCAAGACTGCTGTACCTTTTAGTAAGGAAAATACTCTAAAGGAATACAACTTTGGGCGTAGCTTACATCTTCCCCTTTTTCACATGCCCAGCCTCGCTGTTGTAAAAATCACAAATGCAGTCCATTCATTTTCAACAGAAATTTCCTTCTGCTATGCATATTTGTGTTTAAATAGGTTCATAGGTAGGTACTATGCTATTGGCCCAAGGGCATATGTTAGCCTAGCCAACAAGGTTCCCTGGCTTACTCCACCCAAGAAAGTTATTTTCCTGTGCCTCTGTCAAGCAGAGCCACAGAAGTGATCCCCGGGGTGTATTTCCAATTTCCCATCCACTCATCAAGATTTTTCTTGAAGAGTGCTAATGAGGAACTTTGCTTGACATAGATGGGTAGCTTGTTCCAGAGTATGGGAATTCTCTGAGACAGGAATCTATCCCTCCAGCATGTCCTGTTTATTGTGGTGACAAGGTTTAGGTCCCTAGAGCTCGGAAGGATTGGAATTTCTTTAGGTGTAGCATGTCCAACAGCTCTGGGTTTGACGTAGCTTTATATGTTAGACAGAGATCACCTAGGAGTAGGCGATATGCTATGGAGTAAAGCTGGAGTTTTTTGAGATGGTTAGTGTAGGTCATCTGTTTGAGGCCAGTAATCCTCTTTGTGAGGTACTTCTGTGGCCTTTCCAGCTGCTGCAGATGTCTTGTGAGGTACATTGCAAAAGGGGCTATAATGGATCTAATGAGTGTCGAGTAGAGGAGAACAATTACCTCTTTTTTCCTGGATGAGAACCCCTTTGTGATGAGGTGTGCCACGTAGAAGGATTTCCTGACTACTGTGGCAATGTGATTATCAAAGGAGAGACTACTGTCCACCTGGGTCCCAAGGTCTCTTACCACACATTCGGCATTAAATAGACTGATGCCTATGTGGTAGTTCATGGGTACAGAGTTTTTACCAAAGGGGATGACAATGCACTTTTTGGCATTGAGCTTGAGGCTATGGCTCTGACACCAGACATCTGTCTCAGTGAGGCTCTTCTGTAGGATGTCCACATCATTTGGGGACTCAACAATGGCTCCTAATTTGCAGTCATCTGCGAACTTCATTAGCCAAAGGCCTTATGTGTTAGCCTGAACTTAGTCCCAGGGCTGAACCCTGTGGTGCTCCACTTGTCACTGATTTGAAGTCAGATTTGGAGTCTACAACTTTTACAGTGTGGGTTGTGTTGGGGGGTGGAAGTTGCTTGTGTTTCTGCTTTGGAGGTCTCTGTTGCTTGAGCAGATTATTAATGAGAGCCTCCGCCAATTTTTTTGTGTTTCATTGTGTGGATTTTGGTGTTGTAGGTTTAGTGGGACTATGTGATGAGTGTGGTGTGGCGCAAGTTTTAACCTTCTCCTCTTGACTGTCAAGTTCAGTCTTGGTTGGAGAGAGCTTTACCTCCAGTTTGGCTAGATAAGTGCATCTCTCACAGGTTGTTGTGTTGGGTGGTAGGAGGAGAGGGTTGTCTGTGTACATGAGGCAATTACTACATTGCCCCAAGATGCCGTGATTCATCAGATAGACAGAAGAGAACACTGGGAGCTGACCCTTGGACATACCTGAATAAAAAACTATTTCCTCTCGACAAGTGAGGAAACTGAGTATAAGAGCTGTTTTTCTCTAAGCAAGTGAGGAAAGTAAGTACAAAAACTGTTTTCCTTTAGGTAATGAGGAAGGTTGAGTGCTGTAGTAATTTGTAGCTTATTTAGTGCTAACAACAAGTTCTGAACAAGTGCTGAGCACGAATATGCAAATTCAAGTGCCAAAACTAAGAATCTGTATCTGAGCTAGACTAGTTACAGGAAAGAAACAAATGCAAATGCGAGCTTTTAAATTAGAAAGTTGAAAGAGATGGAAAAATTGCCCAAACGGCCAAGAACTGCAATTTCCGGGCCAGAAACCACTCTTTATGTGGCAGATAGGTTACCTAGTGCTTACCACTCCAACTGATAACCCAGCAGGCTCCCCTCCAACACAGAAAGGCTTGGGGGGCCTCCGGAGCTTACAAACAGTCCTGGATACAGCAAATCTGTATCTGGACTAGACTAGTTACAGGAAAGGGGGGGGGACAAGTACAAATGCGGGCTTTTAAATCAGAAAGTTGAGAGAGATGGAATAACTGCCCAAACGGCCAATAATTAAAATTTCTGGGCCAGAACCACTCCTTATATGGTAGATAGGTTACCTAGTGCTTACCACTCCAACTGATAAGCTAGAAGGCTTCCCTCCAACACAGAAAGGCTTGGGGGGCTCAGGAGCTTACAAACAGTCCTGGATACAGCAAATCGGTATCTGGACTAGACTAGTTACAGGAATGAGGGGGGGGGGACAAGTGCAAATGTGGGCTTTTAAATCAGAAAGTTGAGAGAGATGGAAAGACTGCCCAAACTGCCAATAACTACACTTTCTGGGCCAGAATGCACTCCTTATGTGATAGATAGGTTACCTAGTGCTTACCACTCCCACTGATAAGCTAGCAGGCTTCCCTCCAACACAGACAGGCTTGGGGGGCTCAGAAGCTGACAAACAGTCCTGGATATAGCAAATCTGTATCTGAAGGACTATTTACAGGAAAGGCAGGAAAAAAGTGTATTTTTTTTTGTCACAGTTAAGCAGAACACAAGGAGATTCTAGCAAAGTTTTTTTTTTGTAAAGGAAAGGGAGAGAGGAGAAGCAGAAGATAACTCAAGGTTAGGAAACTAAGTGGGTTGGCCTTTTCAAATGTTCTCTCTGTTTTAGGTAGACTGAGGTTATAACACTAGACTGGGAGGAGTGTCCTAGATCAAATTTACAGTAGGGGCGAGCAACTGCAAAGCCACCAAGTACAACAGCAAGAAATCAACAGGGAGGAAGAGTGGGGAACAATACTACAGCTACTAGCCTACACTCTTTTAGACAGTAAACACTACAGAAGTGTTTATCACAGCAGAAGAACAGCAGTGAGACACAAAATGAAAGTTTTAAACAGATAAATGAGCCAGGAGACTCTACAGAATGCTTTTAACTGCAAACAAATCAGTTATATGATACACTCCTTGGCAGGAAATCAGAATAAACAATTAGTTCTTAACAATTACAGAAAATTTCCTGTTAATACCTTTCACACAGTGAAACTAGCTTAAAAGCTTTACAAACAGTGTGACAGTAATAACTTTATTTGTCAGGCCCTGTAAGGCAGACATTTTAGTTTAACTGTGCAGGTTAGTTAATAGCAATAAAATACAGTAAAAATTAAGCAGCAGGCAATAAAAGGTGCTATATATAAATTGCTAGAAGCAATAACTAGTAAAAATAAGAAATAAAAACAGGATACTTATTATTTATAATAGGAGTTGACCAACGAGGAGTTGACTTCAGGTGTGGAACACCGATCACTCATGTTGGTAATGACTAGGTCTAGGATATTGTTGCCTCTGGTGGGGGTGTGGATAACTTGATCCCGAGCACTGGAATTTATGAATTCCAGAAAGCGTTGAGAGAAGGAGTTGGTGCATGAGTAGTTTTCCCAGTTAATGGTGGTGTGGTAGTTGAAATCACCCATTATTAGGGTGTTTGGTTGAACCCTAATATTTTCCAGTATATCAAGAAAAAAGGAGTGGGAATCCTGGGGCATGGTGGAGGATCTGTAGCAAGCTACAATTTGGATTGCAGCTTTTCCCTGAGTTAGTTGCACTTGGATAACCTCAGATGCATTATGCTGAGCAACTAGCCTGGAGGTGTGGATATCCTTAATGAATGTGGACACACCTCCATCTTTGATGTTTCGGTCCAGGTTAGGTGGCCCAAAAGTGTGGTATGAGTTATAGCCTGGTAATGCAGGGGTGTTCACTGGAGCCTTGAACCAGGTCTCAAGGGAGTGCATTTTGAGATTTAGACTTCTAGCATTGAGTAGCATTACCCTCAGTTTTTGCTTGTCTGTTTCTGTTATGGTGGTGAATTTGTCATTTGAACCTTGCCTAAAAAAAGCACTATAGGGGTGACAAGAGCCTTAGCCAGCATCCGGAATCCCAGGGGTGACAGGTGCAGGCCATCTCTGGCAAAGTATCATGGTCTGTCGACCATGCTGTCCCAAGCAGACAAATACTGGATCCCTTAGAATGATACCAGAAGCTTAGCCAATTGTTGAAGTCAATAATTTTGTCCTTGTATCCGGTATCATTCTGGGCGATGGCAGGATGCTACTCATGGCTAGGGTCATACCTGCCTGGGCTACAAGATCGGAGAGCTCTTCCATGTCTCCTTTCATGTAGTCCAGGGAGGTATGTCTTAGGTCATTCACACCAGCATGGACAATGACAGAGTCATATATGTGCTTGTTGTTTAGTGACCTGAGTGTGTGATTTATGTGGCGGATCCTGGCACCTGACAGGCAGCTGACAGTAACCATCTCCTTGTTTAGCCTGGTGAGTGGGACATCAGTGTGCCTGACTATAGAGTCACCTATGACTAGTGTGTTGGGTACGTTGTTTTGCCTCATGGGCTGTGGTTGAGTGGCACACTGAGTCTGTGGGCTATGTGTCATTTGATTTGTGTTGGGGGGTGGAAGTTGCTTGTGTTTCTGCTTTGGAGGTCTCTGTTGCTTGAGCAGATTATTAATGAGAGCCTCCGCCAATTTTTTTGTGTTTCATTGTGTGGATTTTAGTGTTGTAGGTTTAGTGGGACTATGTGATGAGTGTGGTGTGGCGCAAGTTTTAACCTTCTCCTCTTGACTGTCAAGTTCAGTCTTGGTTGGAGAGAGTTTTACCTCCAGTTTGGCTAGATAAGTGCATCTCTCACAGGTTGCTGTGTTGGGTGGTAGGAGGAGAGGGTTGTCTGTGTACATGAGGCAATTGCTACATTGCCCCAAGATGCCCAGATTCATCAGATAGACAGAAGAGAACACTGGGAGCTGACCCTTGGACATACCTGAATAAAAAACTATTTCCTCTCGACAAGTGAGGAAAGTGAGTATAAGAGCTGTTTTTCTCTAAGCAAGTGAGGAAAGTAAGTACAAAAACTGTTTTCCTTTAGGTAATGAGGAAGGTTGAGTGCTGTAGTAATTTGTAGCTTATTTAGTGCTAACAACAAGTTCTGAACAAGTGCTGAGCACGAATAAGCAAATTCAAGTGCCAAAACTAAGAATCTGTATCTGAGCTAGACTAGTTACAGGAAAGAAACAAATGCAAATGCGGGCTTTTAAATTAGAAAGTTGAAAGAGATGGAAAAATTGCCCAAACGGCCAAGAACTGCAATTTCCGGGCCAGAAACCACTCTTTATGTGGTAGATAGGTTACCTAGTGCTTACCACTCCAACTGATAACCTAGCAGGCTTCCCTCCAACACAGAAAGGCTTGGGGGGCCTCCGGAGCTTACAAACAGTCCTGGATACAGCAAATCTGTATCTGGACTAGACTAGTTACAGGAAAGGGGGGGAACAAGTGCAAATGCGGGCTTTTAAATCAGAAAGTTGAGAGAGATGGAAAAACTGCCCAAACGGCCAATAACTACAGTTTCTGGGCCAGAACCACTCCTTATGTGATAGATAGGTTACCTAGTGCTTACCACTCCCACTGATAAGCTAGCAGGCTTCCCTCCAACACGGACAGGCTTGGGGGGCTCAGAAGCTTACAAACAGTCATGGATATAGCAAATCTGTATCTGAAGGACTATTTACAGGAAAAGCAAGAAACAAGTGTAAATTTTTGTCACAGTTAAGCAGAACACAAGGAGATTCTAGCAAAGTTTTTTTTTTTGTAAAGGAAAGGGAGAGAGGAGAAGCAGAAGATAACTCAAGGTTAGGAAACTAAGTGGGTTGGCCTTCTCAAATGTTCTCTCTGTTTTAGGTAGACTGAGGTAATAACTCTAGACTGGGAGGAGTGTCCCAGATCAAATTTACAGTAGGGGCGAGCAACTGCAAAGCCACCAAGTACAACAGCAAGAAATCAACAGGGAGGAAGAGTGAGGAACAATACTACCGCTACTAGCCTACACTCTTTTAGACAGTAAACACTACAGAAGTGTTTATCACAGCGGAAGAACAGCAGTGAGACACAAAATGAAAGTTTTAAACAGATAAATGAGCCAGGAGACTCTACAGAATGCTTTTAAATGCAAACAAATCAGTTATATGATACACTCCTTGGCAGGAAATCAGAATAAACAATTAGTTCTTAACAATTACAGAAAATTTCCTGTTAATACCTTTCACACAGTGAAACTAGCTGAAAAGCTTTACAAACAGTGTGACAGTAAAAAACTTATTTGTCAGGGCCTGTAAGGCAGACAATTTTAGTTTAACTGTGCAGATTAGTTAATAGCAATAAAATACAGTAAAAAGTATGCAGCAGGCAATAAAAAGTGCTATATATAAATTGCTAGAAGCAATAACCAGCAAAAATAAGCAGTAAAAAACAGGATACTTATTGTTATAAGATCAGAGTTGTAGTCAATGCCCCTCATCCACTCGACTGAGTGTGTATAGACAGAAATCCTCTCAAAGTTAGGGCTTAAATACCAGAGGACACAGACTACAATTATTCAGTTTCATTCAGTTCAGAAATATGTTTCCCCACAAGGAATTTTTTTTTATTTTTTTTTTAATAATACAGAAAGGCCTCAAAGCAGCTGCAGAATGAATATTTGCTGGTATGCTGTAAACTTGGCATCACAGCATGCAGTTTCTTAAGAACCGGATGCAATGTTCTGTCAGTAGGTCAGTGGAAATATTGTTTAGGCTCTTCTGTTCCTGGTGAGTGGATGTTTTGTTACTCATTCTCAAACCTGAGAAATCTAAAAAATATTGTCAATAGATGTCATGTTACAAACTCATTTGCAATTATCAAAATGAAATTTCATCAACAATGTTTAATTCCACAAATGAGAAAAAGTTCTGCAGAAGAAGACTGTTTGTAGTTAATATGATATTCAAATGTTGGTCCAAAATTAAGAAGGATATTATACTTCAAGTGAACAAATAGGTCAGTCAGCTTTGTCAGTGCCAGAGATTAATTGCCTCTTTTGTCAAAGTACAATGTTGGCAGTGCTGCTTTGACACATAAGTAAGGTGAGATTTCATAAACAAAGACTTTCCCTCTATCAGTCTCTCTGACTTTGTTTCCATCTCTGTCTCTCTGTCACACAGCTAAGTAATCCAGTTTTTGGCTCCAGGTTCTGTCGAACACTGTGCTTAAGTCAAGCAGTAAATCACTGAGGATCTGATATTGCAAGAATGTCTACAGTGTCATGATATGTCCAGTGAATCTCATCTGAGTTACTTACTCCCCCTATTCTTTTTAGAGTTATGTACAGTGATAAGAAGCAGCACTTTAGTTAATCAGATAAGTTTTTCCTTATCCTTTTTGTTATTTATTTAGAAAGAAATAATAGAAAATGGGAAGAGTGATAATGAACATTAAAGGATGTTGAAAGGTCTACAGCTATTTAAGCCCACTTGATAGTTCCAGCTAGCCCTGTACAACTGCAAACCAATCCTGTTTTTCATTTATGTCAGGCATTCTTATACCCTTGCATTGGCCTATACTTTACTGTAGCTTTTAGCAATGTTTTCTAGGATCTAGGTTTTATGCTTTAGTTTACATTGAATCATTCCTCTTCCAGTGATTATTCATGCACCCTTCATCCTCCTTTACCTCAGACCACTGGCATTGCCTTTTAACTTCATCTACCCCCTTATCCCCAATAAATGTACCATCATACACACCTCATTCTCTTATTTCTTCTTCTGTGTACACGACAAGCTCTTGTTTTCTTTCCCAATACACTAGTCACTCTCCACTATTATTTTAATGCCTATGCAGTGCACTTTACCATTATCTCCTTTTGTCTTTTTGGCTACCATAGTTCTGCATAGTGCCCCAGGTGTGACCTCAGTAATGTCCTGCATAATGAAAGGATGACCTTAGCATTCTGTTGGACTTGCCATTGCTGTTCTACAGTGTACTGCTTGATGCATACTAAAGGTGATTATGACCCCTGTATCCTTTTTTACGTTTTTATCCTTTTTTCTGTTTTCATCTGTCTCTTCTCTATGACCACCATTTCATTCATAAGCCTTTTCCATAGATCCTCATATTTCTCAAAACCATGTACTTCTTCACATTAAAATTATAGCTGCTATTTACCAGCCCTTTGTCAGCAGCACTATTGATGGTGATGTCACATAAATCTAATTTCCAACCTCATTGCAACATCTGACAAAAATAAAATAAAAATTACTCATTCTAAAATCCATTGTTGTGACAGGCTGTTGCATTGTACTTATAGATAATGTGGTCTACTAATTAGCATTTCTGTTTTCTTTCAGTTGTTGACTGTAATTTAGTTTGTCTAATGTGCATTGCTTGTGGTAGAAATACATTGACTGCAGAGGTAGTCTTTATTTTATTATAAAATTCCCACAAGTGTCAGTATATCAATAATATGTTTTTTGATGTTCTTTTGGAAAGAGAGAGACAGAAAGAAAGAGAAGGGTGTTTCTGTTGAGTCATGCATACACATTGTTCACTATGCTGCTCTGCAGATTTACAAATAGGTTCATAGGTTGATACTAGGCTATCTGCCCTAGGGCATTTACAAGCCTAGCCAGTGTGTGTTTGGCTTTCGCTACAATTTTAGATTTGTAGACTGTGCCTATGAATAGTAGGTCACAGAATATAGTCCCTTTCCGGTTTGTTTATTGTGCCTCTGTCTAGCAGGGACCCAGAAGTAATCCTGGGGGTATACTTATGATCTCCCATCCACCTGTCAAGATTTCTCTTGAAGAGGGTCAGTGAGGGGCTCTGCCTAACCTGGACTGGGATTTTGTTCCAGAGTGATGGGAGTCTCTGGGATATGAATCTGTCCCTCCAGCATGTCCTATTTATTTCTGTGCTCAGGTTTAAGTGTCTAGAACGTGTAGCTCTAAGGGATTTGGATTTCTTGAGATGGAGCATGTCCATTAATTCTGGGTTGGACATGGCTTTATATGTCAGGCACAGATCGCCTCTGAGTAGGCAGTAAGCAACTGAGTAGAGCCGGAGTTTCTTTAGCCTAATTGCATAGGCAACTGTTTGAGTCCCTTTATCCTCTTGGTGAGGTACTTTTGGGGTCTTTCCAGTTGCTGCAGGTGTCGGGTAAGGTACATCCCAAATGGGGCATTGTATTCAATTATGGGCCTGATGAGTGATGAATAGAGTGGCACAAAGACCTCTCTTGATCTAGATGTGAAACCTTTCGTGATGAGGTGGGCTATATAGAAGGTCTTTCTGACCACTTTGGCAACATGATTGTCAAAGGAGAGATTACTATCTACTTGGGTCCCAAGTCCCTAATTACTTCCTCCATACTTAGTGTGTTACCTTCTATGTGGTAGTCTGTGGGCACTTTGTTTTTCCCAAAGGGGATGACTATGCATTTTTTTGCATTTAGCTTTAGGCCATGACTCTGGAAGCAGTTATCTGTCTCTGTGAGACCCTTTTGGAGTATGCTTGTGTCAGCCGGGGAGTTTATTATGGCACCTAGTTTGCAGTCATCTGCGAACTTGTCAGCCATAGTCCTCCCGTGTTTGTCTGTACCTCAGAGAAGTAAATAAAGAACAAGAGAGGTCCCAGGACTGAGCCTTGTGGAACTCCACTTGTAACTGGTTTAGAGTCTGACAAGGCACCTGCAATTCTGACCATGTGGGTTCTATCTCTGAGCCAGTTTGCAACCCATCTCGTGACATAAGGGTTGATATTTAAGCTAGTGAGCTTATTTATGATACCTGAGTGGCTTATTGTGTCGAAGGCTTTTGCGAGGTCCAGGTAGGCTGTGTGGACCACTTTCCCTTCGTCTATGGTCCTGGTAACTGTGTCAAAGAAGTCGACCATTTTCAAGAGGCAAGACCTGCCTTTAACAAAGCCGAACTGGGTAGGATCCAGTGTCTGAAGGTTACCGATATCATTATTTATGAGTTCCATGATGATATGCTCCATAGCTTTGCAGACCAGGCTAGTTAGGCTTATAGGGCGATAGTTTCCGGGGTCCATTGTGGCACCTCCCTTGTGGAGCAGGACCACTGTTGCTGTATGCCATTCCTTGGGTACATATCTTGGGGTAAGGCTGAAGTTGAACAGGGACTTAAGGTGAGGGTTTAGCTCATCTTGTAGCTCATGTAGCTCATGTAAGACGCATCCTGGGACACCGTCTGGTCCCATTGATGCTGTGTTTATTGCTTTGGAGAGGGCAGGTCTTACCTGATCATCTGTGATGTCTGGGAGGCTACACTCTGTTGGGATGGAGATTTGCTCTTTTGGGGAGAAATTTTCACTGAATCTGTCTGCCAGGATGTTGGCAATGTCTGTTGGTTCAGTGTATTTTTTGTCATTTTGCACTAACTCGGAATATATCTGGGAGTTGCCGCCCAGGTTCCTGACATAACTAAAGAATGCCTTGTGGTTGTCCTTAGTATCTTGTGCAGGTTTTCTTTCGAAGCTGGCCTTAGATGATTTTATGAGGGATCGTAGCTTCTTGCTAGTACTGATCAGAGATGCCTTCCCTTTTTGGGATCTTGCTCTATCATGCAGTAGCTTCCTCCTTTTGTTATACAGCTTATTTATGGCCAGGGTCCACCAGACAGGTATCCTGCCTTTGAAGGAGTGAGTCTTGGTTTTATTTGGGATGGCACGATCCATGCATTCCTGTAGATGTCCATAGAATGTGTTTGCGAAGGATTCTGTGGTTTGAGCCGTGTTTTCCACTGGCCCAGGGGCATTGAAGGTTTCCACCTCAGTTTTGAGAAGTGTGAAGTTTGCTTTTGAGAAGTTCTTCACCGTGGTTACCTTGGCTGGGGGTGGGGACGGGATATGGATGTCCAGTGAGATTAATTTGTGGTCTGACTTTACCAGTGAGGGGTATACCTCTGGTGTGGAACATAGAGTCCCTATGTTTGTGATGATCAGATCCAATATGTTTTCCCCTCTTGTGGGAGTATTGACCAGTTGTTCCATAGCATTTGAGTTTATAAATTCTAGGAACCTTTGGGCAAGGGTGTGTGGGCTTGAGTAGTTTACCCAGTCAATGTTTGAGTAGTTGAAGTCACCCAATATGATGGTGTTTGGAGAGACTTTCATGTTCTCCAGTGTTTTGAGGAAGGCCGAGTGGGGTTCCTGAGTTTGGGAGGGTGGTCTGTAGCAGGCCATAAACTGAAAAGCAGTTTTGCCCACTGTTAGTTGCACATGGATGGTTTCCGTTGCTTTGTGCAGTGCTACTAACCTGGAGGTGTGGGTATTTTTGATGTATATGGATACTCCCCCTCCTTTTGTGGTTCGGTCCGAGTTTAAATGTATATACTTTTTAGATACTTTGTTAACCATTACTTGTACCAGACAATATTGTAGCAGATTCAGTGTTTCAAAACAACACACTTTTATTAACTGTCAGGCAGAATAATGAGTTTCAGTAGTATTCAAACATTATTCAGTAAGCCTGTATAGCTAACAGATTTAAATAAATAAACAAATATAGCTTTATAACACAATATCAGCATTTAAATGTGCAGTTAATGTTTACCAGAAAATATAACTTCTCCCATGAAAAAGCAGCAAAAAATGTATCATACAGCATTAGGTTTTCCAAGGCAGAATTACCGTATTTGAGAATAAGATTCATTTAAACCAATAAGATAGCAACTTTGTAGTATGGGGCAGCTCCATAAGTAGCAAATGTTAAGCTTGTATATTTTTCTAATGTCAAAAAAAAGTGTTTAGCAGCTTCTGTTAGGCACCTTTCAGAGATGTTATGCTTTAATCTCTTGCTGCAGCACTCATAGCTGTCAACACAAATTACCTTGATGAACAAATTACTCCTTAAGTTATCAAAATGTTGATGGTTCCTAATTAGTCAAGTCGGCTTTAATAACTTGTGTCCCAATGAGTAACCTTTTTCATTTTAACATTGAATTTTGCACTAGTACTCCATTGTATCACTTGTTGGCATGGCTAGCACTGTTTTTATCTGTATTATGTTGTGGGTTCACATGTGTGGTAGGAAGCCAACTCAAATCATGTGATTTGTATAGTTTCTTACCATATTATTTTTCCAGTTCTGCAAAATCTTACCTGATAACATTTAGGACTGCTTTTTGTATAATACAGATTTTTGCAAGGCTCAGCATTCTCTGGATCTCTTAGTACCAGTGACAGCTTTTTGGGGAAAGGAGAACTGTACGTGAAGAGCTTTGATGTGCCTTTTTGAATCCCTGAACTGTGTGACACCTGTAGGCATCTCTGCCTTGTATTCTGTTGCACTTTCCTTAAAATGCATTCAGTTAAGTAGATGAAGTCTGCTAAACATGGGCTACACAATTTTAGCAGTCTGGATGAATTGTTCTTTCTAAGTCATTACCATTTTATTTGTCAAAGGCGGAGTTTTCTGAACAAAAGCTATAATAATGACATGGCTCACAATCAACGGGGCCTAAATTCACCAAGATAAGCCAAGTCCAAAATTTGATACTTGTAAAAATATTCTGCAATGAAGGCACCTCATTAATGCTTAGCTGCTTTCAGTTTTAACTACAGATTCAGTAAAATCAATTCACAATTCAAAGAGCCACCAGTATTCAATATATTCATGTTTTGTTTTAATGTTGCCATCTCTATTATTAGGGGTAACTACTTACAAACTCTGAAATCTTTGACTGTAATGATCATTATGTTGCAGCCAAAGTTTATAAAGAACATAATTTGTAACCTGACTTCTTACCACTTAAATGTTGTAGAATTTGTATTATACTTTCCTCAACATAAAATGCTGGAGTTTATTCAAAGGTAGCCATACAGATCAAATCAGATTTTTTGCCATCAGCATATTCTGTAAACATGTGGCTATGCTGTGTCATACAGTGCATAAATCTATTACATCAATAGCACTTCAAGTCATGTATTTATGTCTTTTGTTGAATACCATGACTATTTAGCAGATATGTACCATCTGCATATCACTAATGAAAGAGTTGTAACTTGAATACAGAGACTTGAATACAGAGAGAATTAATGTCAGTTAGAAATGGGAGTATTTTAAGATTCTGGTTTAAATAAAGTGATATCATGGAAGCAATTGTTACAGTCAAACCCATATATGCTTTAATTAAAAAACAATTTTTAGTCTGCAGATCATTTGTAAAGCTTGATAACACTGACAGCTAGCTGTGCAGTTACCAATATTGGAGATGATGGTTCTCCAGAAAAAGAAGTATTGTTTTGCCATAACACTGAAGCATATACTTATTGATCTTTGGATTTTTTTCTACAAATGTAATTTTGGAACTAAGATGTCAATATCTAGTTTTACATTGTGTGCATATCATAATTGCCATTTATTATCTTAAAATTAAATGCAAACATTTGGAGAGATTTAAGTTGCAAATATATTAAAATGTTTTCAGGCTAGGATTGCATCAGATACAAAGCCATATTATCAGGATAAGAGCATGGGGAGCATGCTAATAGAGACAAAGAAGAAATATTAATTAACCCCTTAGTTCAAATATGGATGTTATGCAAACATAGATGGCTCAAACACTGATAATAAAAGTACTCAATGATCAGTGATTGTCACCAAGCCTGACTTCTCAAGTTTACTAAATAGTCAGCTACAGCAAATGACCATGGAGGAGAAGTCAATGAGTAATGTATCATGGGGTGTGATAATGGAAGGAATGGAAGCAGAACAGGTAAGCACGGATGATCTAAAAAAGTGAAAATGAAAGTTTATAATGAGCATGATGCTGATATAACTGTTCAGCCAAATTAAAGATTACAAGAAACATACAATTCTAGTAAAAAGCAGAAGTCATATGGAATAGTGTGCCTCAATAGCAGCAGAGGACTTATGCAGAACAACATAAGAATCTTTTATCTGCTGCTGAATGTTTCAAGTATAAAAAGAAAGTTTTTTGGATGGCCTGTCCAGAAACGGTATCACGTAATTTAGCTACAGAAAATAAAGAAAATACTGAAATATATGACTTTGCTGAAAAAATACAGAAAAAAGAGGGATGAGGGTAAATTGTAAATGGAATCCTTGTACAAGAAAGCATCACTGGTCAGAAATTTAAAACTGATATGCAAAATGAAAATATAATATTTTTAAGGTCATAATAATAATACCAGTATATATTGCATACTGATTCATAGGCTATGTCTGATGGGGACAACAATGAGAGTTAAATGAGAGAGAAACTCTTAGAAGAGTTATTACTAGAAATCCAAAACTGAAGTATTAGGAGAAAGAAGAGAATAAAAAAAAATGAAACAAAAAATATTATAATCGAATGCTAACAGAGTCAAAACTCCTACCAGGAGATATACTACTCATTATTGTCTAATGCAACTGGTCGCTGAAATGTTGTTTTTATAAAATATAAGATTTGTATCTGACATTGAAAGAAAGAAGTCATTTAGGCCTTAACAGTGCTGAAGAGTTGCTATTTTATTCAAGGGGAATTTTAGATATGAATTTTAAAGAGTTTAGAGTAGTGATTTTTTTGGTCAAATTATTTTAGTTGAGTATAAAGATAAGGAAAATATTTTAAGGTTTTGTACACTATATGCTTATTCCATGGAAATTATAAGAATTGAATTGTTTAAGAAATAAAACTTTTTGTAAAACAAGAATCATCTTTATTAAATTATCCTGTATGACATAGGCAATGATACATTTATATAAATGAAAACAAACAATATTGCCATCATTTAGTTACAAACATACATCAGAAACTATATTGACATAATTAAAGTTGCAAATATTATGCATCACTTATAATCTATCCAGTTATTGTCAGTCAAACATTACATAGCTCATTCAAATCCTACCTTCTTTTAAAACTCGTTCTAATCTGCATATACTGTTCCCACAATTCCCATTTTCCCTATATAAACTGTAAGGTTTAAGTTTTCTGAAGAAGTTCTTGTTACTATTAAAGAACGAAAGTGCTCAACACCAGTTTGGCTTCTTTCTTTTCTTCTAAGTCATAGAAGTTTTTATATATATATATATATATATATATATATATATATATATATATATATATATATATGGATTCACTTCAGAAGCTCGAAATACTGAAATCTCGAATTTCAGTATCTTGTGCCCAAGAAGTGAAATCCACAAAACAACGAAAACTAAAAACCGGGAAATTCAAAACCTCGAATACTGGAGGTTTTGAATTTTGTTTTTTTACTACACACACACACACACACACACACACACACACACACACACACACACACACACACACACTGCAAGTTGTTATATGAATGGACCAAACTGAAGGCACACAGCATATCAATAAACAATCCACTCACAAGAAAATTTGCCAGCACAAGCTAGGTTTGAACCCTACCTGTCACACTTTAAGAAAAAATTGATGATTTTTTGGAATTGGCAGTTCAAAATTTTGTGATTAGTCCTTCCTTTAAACATTAGCTTATAGTGGGTGATCCAGCTCATCAATATTTTTGTTTACTCTGAAAACTCAGATACAGAAACGCCAGTATATAGAGATTAATATTAATATTAATAGAGATTTTGGCACTTATAAATGATCTCCACTCACTCATTCATTTTTGATCCAAGGGACTGTTACAAGTATTTATATCCAACACCACAGTAATGTTGTGCATAAACAAGTAAGGGGAACCTGTTCTTCCACCCTATAAAGACTAGACATGGAAGCCTGGGATAGAGCTTTTCAGCGCAATCTCACCTTACAGGCATTTTGCATGCCGTCAGAGCTAAATTGTGTGACAGAGAAGCTGAGAAGGACCGGGACAGATCCTCATGAATGAAAATCGTACCAAAAGGTCTTCCAGGATTTGATCCAGCTGTGAGGAACACCTCAAATAGATTTTTGCTTCAACTCTGAATTATCATTTGTCAAAATTCTGTCCCCATTCTTGAAGGCCTGGAAGACAGATACTTTTTCTTTTCCTTGGGCAGGAATTTGTATTCTTTTACACTCTTTTCAGTACAATTCAGGTCACTCTGCAATCATTACTGTGACTGCCTTATGTCTCAGACAACTGTGGTTTTTCCTCCTTTTCAAATGGCCAGGGGCAATTACCACAAGCTCCTTGCAGACTGGATATACTCATACAAGACCAGGGATGTTTGATACATCCCAACCATAACATCTGTAACTGTCTGCCTGAATGATAGAATATTTATACATTCTAGACACATTTCTTATGAGGATGTGCAGCAGGTTATTAAAGGAGGCAACAAATCCTGCTACTAAAATGATATCTTAGTAAATGGAAAAGGTTTTCTGGTTGGTGCCAAGAAAAGAACCAGCAGCCATTCATGGCTAGTGTTTTTCTGGGTCTATTATTTGTGTGATTACCATCCTATATCCTGTTTTTCCCCTCAATCAAGGTCCATTTATTGGTTATTTCTGTATATCTGCCCTTGGATCTCACTCTTTCAGTGCAGTCTTATGTGAAAATGTTTTGCTGCATTTTCACCAGCTCATCAGATTGTCTTGGATTTCTTGACATAGAAAGCAGTGTTTCTAATTATACTGACATTCCACAAGAAGATTATCTTGAGTTATAAGTTCTTACAGTGGGTCAACCTTAACATTTTCCACATATATAGGGTTTTCCTAAGAACTGTATTCATGGTTAAAGTCATATCCAAGGTTACCTTTAGCCAAGCTTTCCATCTCCCAGTCTTCCTTCCAGATCATAATATGAGGGAGATAGCATATTTCATACCTTGGATATCCACAGACAACTCGGGTGCTATCCTGACAGAACAAATTTGGCAGGATCTGTGATCTGTCATTGTTTTCTTGTAAAGATTAAAAAAGGATAACGTGTAATTTCAGACTGTTTCCATATGTTGTTTCATGTTATTACTTTTTGATATACCCACCACAATAAAATAATTCTAGACAGGGTCAAGCCCCTTTCTACTTGGGCCTTAGCTTCATCTGTGGTTGTTTAGAAGGGGTAGATTCCAGAAGCAACAACTTGTTGCTGTGTGCACATTTTACAAAGCACTATAACGTAGATTCCTTCTCCATGTCTATGACAGGCTTTGCTAGGACCATTCTCCAGGGCTTCCTAGACCCTCATCCTTCCTCCTCCCAGTCAATATAAGCTATGGTAATCTACTCCTATAGCTAACCATATACCTTAGGCTACTATAGCAGTCATCCATATGAAGAACATACTACAGTTGTGCAAGTAAACTTACTATAACTTTAGATGTTTGAATGATCACTGCTGCAGTAGTGCCTCCCTTCCTCGATCTCCCTTATTTTTGTATGTTTTATATCAGGATGTGGACATTATTATTATTATTTTCCTAGTATTGTCCTCCTCGGTGCTTTAGCCTTCCTTACTGTTGGCATGAAAGTTCTGAAGGACTTAGTGCCTAAACTTCTCTTTTAGTCAACTCAGCTTGAGCTGGCTAATGGTTTGGGCATGTGGAAGGTCTTGCCTTTGGAAGCTGTCCAGTTGTTATATCCTTGGCAGGATATAACCCATATAGCCTAACCTACTGCAGCAGTGAATATTCTAACCTCTACTGTTATGGTACGTTTACTTACACAACTGCAATTTTCTTGGCCTAATGGAGCTTTGAAGGTGCTATCAAATTACTATTAGTTACTTTGAAAAGGTACTCCCTCTTTATTGCAAGAATTTATTTTTTTTAACAGTAATACTTTGGTTATTATTTTTTTATTATGATATAATTTTATTGCCATAAATATTGCACTTCCTTATCAACTGCTATTATTCTTGTCTGTAATGTACCTAAATAAGATACTGTTAATTTTTGACAATTTAATTATTTTCTGAATTGTATATAGTTATAGGTTCATAGGTTGCTACTAGGCTATCGGCCCTAGGGCCTATGCAAGCCTAGCCATAACAATTCCCTGGATATTTCTTCCCACAATATTTACTTCTCCAGGCCCCTGTCTAGCAGGGCGACTATTGGCCTAATGGAGCTTTGAAGGCCTAATGGAGCTTAGTGTAGTTTTTCTCCCCAGGCCTTCTCTGAAAATGGACTACCAGTCTGGTTGGACCTCCCCCTGGTAAACAAATGTAAAATAAATAAAATAAATAAATTTTCTTCACTTATGACCTATTTGTAAGCAACTATCTAGATGTGACAAATGCAAAACTGCAGGATGGCACAGATGTTCATCATTAGACAACCATTGTAGAAATGCTGACAGATGGGATGGATCCTGCTAAGGATATTGTACATCCAGCCAATGTACCAAAACTTAGGTGATCCTTCCTCACGTGCCGTAGGTCCAATCTTAGTCCTAGGTATGAGAACTAGATGCTGGAACTAAAGAGATGTACAAGCATGAAAATCCTTGCTAAGGACAGCTAAGTACCCCTTTGGGGACTTTCCTCATAATTAATATTGTTTATTCAAATTTTACTTTTTTCATGTCATCCAAGAGAGGATCCCTTATAAAGATAGGTTTACTGAGTGTTTCTTTTGTTCAGGACTGACCATATTATCAAAGACTGTTCTGTTTGTCAAGTTATAATGCCTAAGATCCCGTTGTCATTGTTAAAATTTTATTTGGAAAATAAACCTCTTTGAAGTTCTAGTGTGCACCAATATGCATTCCAAATCTACTTCGTTTGCATGTCCGTACCCAGGCAAAAAAAAAAAAGATGTTAGTTTACCACTTCTTTCTCCAGTTCAGATTCAGACATCTCTGTTGACACTAATGGTAAGTCAGCAGACTTTCCAATATCTGGGCCTTTTCCCTCTGTCACAAACCCTTCAGATGCCAACACGTAGCAAGCATCTTTTATAATCTGTACAACTGGACAGTTGGCTAAATAAAACATGAAGGGAGAGCCTAGGCTGGTGATGTCAAGGTGGCCAGATTGTATTTCTCAGATTTTAGTTAAAGGTACATTTGGGGTCAACCCCTTCCCACCTATAGCTTCCTTGGGTATCCCAAAAAAGAGAAAACAAAAAACTAGAAACACGCGCACACACACACACACACACACACACACACACACACACACACACACACACACACACACACACACTGGGAATTACAGGAGTTTCCTTTCTCAGGGGCTTTTTAAAATTGCCACAGTTTCTTTCTTTCTTATATTCCAATTACCCCCGAGATAAGAAGGAGGGATAACTCCTCTGAGGAAGATTCCTCCTCAGAATCAGATTTTGAGCCCCTGGACTACTGCTTTCAATTGTACTCACATTTGGATTTTGAATCTGAAGCTGAGGATACCTTATCATAAGACTCATCTCAGAAAGGACTTTCTTTGGTGACACCTTTCAGAAATTATGTAACATTTTAAATGGGAGCAAACAGCTTTCAGAGTCTCAAAAGAGATATTACGGTGTACTGCACATGGATATTCCTAAATTTTCTGCTGTGCCTCCATACTTGGAAGCTTTGGAGAATGCTTTTCTTTTAGTTTCTTTAGCTTGGCGGTCTCAGCCCCTGCTCCAAAGGAGCCTGATAAATACTATAAAGTCCCTGGTAAGTACAGATAATTATACCAGAACCCTACCTCCGATTCAGCAGTAATTTCTGTGGAGTCATAGAAACCATCTAAACTTCTTCCATCCACAAATACCTAACCGAATGATAAAATCAGTAGGGCCATTGACAGGTAAAGAAATAAAGTTTAATGCTTCTCCTGTGTTGGTTTTCCATGCCATAATTGTCACACCAATATAATTAGATATCTGTTACCTATTTTTGACAACATATCTTAGCTTATTACTAGCTTACCTGTCTGTAACTCTAGACCTGCCTCACAAAATATGCTTTCCTCGATTACTCAGGTTGCACATCACTCCATCAATTGAGGATATGACATGGGTCAGTTCTAAGCATATTTTTATGGCTTAGACTTCATTTATTACCTGTTAAGACTTAACCTTTAAGTGCTCCCTTGGACAAGGGCAACTCATGTGGACATCTTCTACTGAGATATTCAAAACTTTTAAGAAAAAGGGTAACATAATGCAGGAGTTCAAGTAGCTTTTTCTTTCCCTTGTTCCAAAATTTCAAAGACACTATGCTACCTCACCTGGCCCCTTCTTCCCCAAACATCCTCTCAATAGAAAGGTACAAACTCCAAAAAGATGTGACAAGACAAGACTAATTATGATTTTAAAATATCAAAAGTACCCCTCTCTTAGGTCTTCATCTCTAACAACCTCTTCCTCCTTCCCCCACCTCAGCCTTCTCTCCTCTAACCTTTCCAGCAAAATTTCTCAATAACTGCCATTCTGGAAAACTATAACAATAGAGTCTTGGGTTTTGGAAATCATCAAAAAGAATGCAGACGTCTTTGGAATCCCCCTTTTTTCCTATCATTTATAACTTCCTGTATCAAGGAATGATGCCCATCCCTCGCCATCTAAAAGGAAAATAATTCTACTCTAGGCTGGTCCCTGTTCCATGAAAAGAAGGTGGTTTGAGGCCAATCTTTGACTTGTCTGCCTTGAACATTTTTTGGTACTTCCAAATTCAAGATTACTAACCCTCTAAATCCTTTTCTCTCTGACTTTGTTTTCCAGCGCGTTCCTGGCCAACATGGAAATGAAAGATATGAACCTTCGTATCCTTATTCATTCAGATCACAGGAAGTTGTTGAGTTCCGTGGGATATCACTTTCAGTTTACTTCTTTACCTTTTGGACTTTCACTGCTACAACAGTTTTAATAAAATGTCTAAACCAAGTAGAAGTTTTCTCCAGACTCCAAGGTATTAAATCTACTCTTATCCGGATGACTTCCTTATTCAGGCCATTTCTCTACAAAAGTTTATAGCTCACTTTCAACCTATTTCTAAACTTGGGGTTCTCTCTGAACAAGTCCAATCTACAACCCCCTCAGTCTTTGTTGTTCCTGGTTTGCCTTCTCACTGCATCTGTCATGATGACATGTCTTCCTTTAGAAAAGAATCAGTTCTTGACAGAGTACTTTCTATCTATAATAAACCTTTCCATGACCTTTTCAAGGGAGATTTTGAATGCACTGGGTTATATGACATCCATGATGCAGATGATTCCATTTGCCAAGCAGTGTCATACCATCTATGCTGACTGGCAGTGCTTCTTGGAATACTGCAATTCATCACAGTCTTTTCCTGAAAGCAGTTTTCATTCCCTTATAACATAACATTTTGGCAGACAACCAATCAGATCTAGGGCAGACCCTCATGAATGGATGTTGAACAGAGAGGTTTTCCTTCAGATTGCCCTCCAGTGGGGAAGCCCAAGATGGATCTCTTTACCACCACTCTGAACAATCAACTCAGATTGTTTTGCTCCAGGGTTCCTTGCTAGGAAGTCTGGAGAATGGATTTCCATAGAAAGGGAAATTGATATACGCCTTTCCTTCCTTTCCTCTCATCCAAAAGGTTCTCCTGAAATTCTGAAACTATCTCAAGATACTTTTGTTAATCCCCCCTTTGACAAAAATGGCATTGGTTCTCCCTTCTTTTCTTTCCGGCCAAGGGCAATTGCCACATATTACCTCACAGGATAGACATGCTCATATAGCCAAAGGGCTGTCTAACTTGTACAAATCTAAACACACTCAGTCTCACAGTGTGTCTGATAGACTTCTAATTCCTTTCAGGTACCATTGTTCAGAGGATATGCTACAAGTCCAGTAGAGAGTCGATTATCCAAGCTAATTGGGACCTAGGGTAGTTTGGATAATCAATTTGTTCAGCTAATCAAACATACACCCTCACAAAGAAGATTACTGGCCTCAAACAAATGCCCTACACTGACCGCCTCAAAAAACTCCAGCTTTACTCAGTAGCATATCGCATACTCCAAGGTGATCTCTGCCTAACATATAAAGCTATGTCAAACCCAGAGCTGTTGGACATGTTACACCTAAAGAAATCCCAATCCCTCCAAGCTACATGCTCTAGGGACCTAAACCTTGTCACCACAATAAACAGGACACGCTGAAGGGATAGATTCCTGTCCCAGAGACTTCCTATACTCTGGAACAAGCTACACATCTATGTCAAGCAAAGTTCTTCATTAGCACGCTTCAAGAAAAATCTTGATGAGTGGATGGGAAATAGGAAATATGCCACGGGGATCACTTCTGTGTCTCTGCTGGACAGTGGCACAGGAAAATAACTTTCTTGGGTTTTGTAAGCTATGGTACCTTGCTGGCTAGGCTTACGTAGGCCCTTGGGCCGATAGCCTAGTACCAACCTATGAACCTATACATTGAACCAGATAAAAAACGTCTAAAATCTTGTTTTTTCTGCACGTAGGGAATATACTTTTCAACCATTAGGTTATTCTAGTGGACAATAAAGAATATTTTTCACACACAAGCAGGCTACAAGCTCAAAAAACATGCACAAGCAAATATGTATAATGTTTACATATTCAGACTTTATGATTTTTCCTACCAGAAAACTTTCGAAGGCTGGGTTTGGATAATTGACGTTTCTGATAATCAACGTTCTACTGTAATAAAGGAGGCTAGAAACCCTGCAACTAGAAAATCATATATTTCAGAATGGAAAAGATTTTCTTTTTAGTGCCAAAAAATAAGAAAAGATCTATATATATATATATATATATATATATATATATATATATATATATATATATAAAACACAAGGTGCAGGGTTTCAGTCTCACAAAGGGCTCTGGTTAAAATTAAAAAAAGGGGGCAGGGCAGTTAGCTTAGTACTAACCTATGAACCTATATATATATAAAATACATTAAGGTGCATTTTTCCACCATTTCAGCCTGACTGGATGTGGACCCACCTCTTTCTTCATGTTTTGAGGTCAAACAGTCCTTAAAAGGTGTCCTGCACAGCAGGTCCCCCAGACATTTTGTTCCTTCTCCTTGAGACCTGAATTCTTCTTGTGGCCTTAACCTCTGCAAAAAAAAAAAAAAAAAAGATTCTGAGGTACAAGCCTTCATGGCTGTTCTTCCTTATCTGGTCTTTCACAAAGACATGGTATTCCTAAGAACTGACCTTCCCATTATGCCTAATGTGGTCACTGAAATGTCAATAAATCTCTCCACCTTCTGCAGAGAAATTATACTTCATTTACTAGATGTACACAGACAACTACGGTGCTACTTGGGTGAGACTTAAGACATTAGAAAATCTGATCAACTTTTTATTTCCTTTGAGATAAAAAACGGCCTTCCATTCTCCAAACAGACCATATCCATACTTATTTCCCTTACAATTTCCTTCTGCTATTGCCTCTGTGAAAAATCCCACAAAGGTCATATTAAAGATTATACTACAAAAGCAGTTGCTTTTTAGGTGCCTTTTTCAAGAGACTTGATGCAAAATCCATCTTGGAGACGGGTCTATATCATATGAGCGAATCACACGAATTGCGAATGCTCATAATATCGAACGTATCAGACCTCAGACTTCCTATTGTGGGGGGCTGTGCCCCCCGCTAAATATATGTTACAACTCCGAGATCGCACTACAGTAAGGAAAGGGCAAATATCCCATTCTTCACTGTACCGCAATCTTAGAAAAATCACTTCGATATTATGAGCATTCACAATTTGTGCGATTCGCTCATATGATATAGACCCCCTTGGAGACAAATACTTTGTCTTCCATTCAAATCCTTTGCAAAACATTATAAAATTGATGCATTTTCTAGAGCCTGAAAAGGATTTGCCAGAAACATCTGTCAAAGGTTATTGAACTCCAGTTTTGCTTCTCTTACCCTTTTCCAGTCTATGTAAAAGCTCTGGGAATTTTAGCAACTGTTAACATTACTGCAACAATGTTCCAGTGATTAACATACCACAATTGTATAAGCATTTTAAAATGTAGTAAGGCAAATAACTTACATTCCCATTATAAACTTACGTTTTACTTAATTGCTATATAAATCTTGTGGTCCGGTTTAGCGTTTAGCCCCGCACCGCTTGCCCTTGCTGTGCTCAGGCTCGCTCAGCGCCCCACCCTGCCCACTATTCCCACCCACTCCCAGTACTGTTAAATTTATACTGTCCTAGCCACTCCCCCTGCTTCTTCCTCCCAACCAGCATTTCACACATCACCAAGTGGCCCTCCCTCTCTACAACCCAACTTTTCTCCTTCTTTTCCTGCCAAATCCTGGTTGAAAACTGTGCCCTATAATGGCCAGGCCCCTTGCTATGCTACCATCAACAAAAACACTAGTATTTTCTCTACTCCCCCTGATGCTCATCCTTTATCTCCTCACTGCCTATGAAAACCAGTACCACCACGTATTCCACTACCCAAAATGTCAAACTACCACCCCAGACTTCTCTTACAAGTTAGCCCACCTAACTATCCCCCACGCATCCAAACCCTCATCCCCTTTACCTCATCACCCAATCAATATGTTAAAATTTAATCCAAGGGACAAACACTATCTAAGACTTATTCATAAGTTTCTAAAGCTCATAATCGGATTTCAATATAACCTTGTTACAGATGGGGACATCCATCCCAACCCTAGCCCATCTCCACCTGGTGACAATAGCGCCTACACCACCAACCCCTTCAATAACCTACCCCTTAACAGTCCTGCATATGCTGTCCTAATATTTCACTTGAACATTCGAAATATAAATGATAAAATCCCCAACCTGCATGCCCTTTTATCAGTTCATTCCCCAGACATAATGTGTCTTACAGAAACCTGGCTTAAACCTACTACTGCCGATAATGAGGTATTACCCCCGGGCTACAACATACACCGATTAGACCAAACAGCTAAGAAGGGAGGTGGGATAGCAGTTCTTTACAAAAATACATTGTGTTAATAGAGATCCAGTTCAACCACCCACATTTACAGAGATCCTCATTACCCAAGTGCAGATTAACAGTAATAAGAGTATAAATATTGTCTGGGTCTACATTCCCCCAGGCAATAAAATACGCACTCTGGAAGATATCCTACAATGGTTATCCACTACCTACCCCATAGAAACCATTGTTCTTGGTGAATTTAACACCAACTGGTGCACCTGCTCAGCTGAATACTGTCACCCATATAAATCTGTTTGGGTTCACACAAATAACCACTCCCACTAGGATTAGTAAACCCACCAACAGGGAAAGCATCTTAGATTGGGTACTTATCAATAGCCACCCAAGCCTGTATACAGCTGGGACTCTACCCGATGACCTAAGTGATCATTCACTAACTTATATTATTAAGCATAAGGCAGAACCCCACCACAAGACTACATATAAAACAATCAGAAATAATAAAAACTTCAATGCTACTAACTTCATAAATGAACTTAAATCAGTCAGCTGGTCAGTCCTAAAAATCTACCAGTAGATGAAGCCGTAACTTTCTTTAACAATAAATTCCTGAGCATCCTTGACTCCCATGCTCCTGCACGTACTATAAAGACTAAATCTAATACTGCTCCATGGTTCACAAAGGAAAGTAAAATAAAAATCAAACTTAGAAATATAGCCTGGACCAAATGGCAAGCAACTAAAGCTCCCCTCGACCAAGTGAGAGATTGTCAACTTAGAAATGATACAAAAAAACTAATTTTGCTAGACAAAAAAAAAACTACTACCAGAACCTCCAATTTAAACACCAAAACAATCCCCAAAAGTTTTGGGCAGGTATTAACTGACTTCTTCATCCAGGACAATCTACTACCCGAACACCATCATACTACACCCATAAATCCCCAGAAACTGTTGCCACTGCCTTTAATAACTTTTTCACTGAAACTATTCAGTCCTTAGCTAACCAACTTACTCCCACCCAATTTAACTCTACCACTAACACACCCACTTCTCATCCCCCTTTAACTTCCAACCTGTCTCTACCACCTTTATCCAGTCCCTTATCAAAAAACTAAAACCAACTACCTTTTCTGGACCTCCTTCCTGCAGAGTACCTACAAAAAGCTGCCGACACCATAGCATTGCACGTCTCTATCCTAATCAATAGAAGACTAACTGATGGAACTATCCCCTCAATTTGGAAAATATCCCACGTCATCCCACTCCACAAAGGTGGAAGCTCAACAGAACTGTCCAACTACAGACCCGTTGCCATTCTCTCACCACTAGGCAAATTAATGGAGACGTGTTCATAAGCAACTTATGGAATATCTCATTCAGAACAGTCTGCTTGCCAACTCTCAGCATGGCATTAGGCCACATCACAGCACCACCTCCGCCCTCCATTCTTTTACAAATACCATATTCCAAAATAGGAACAACAACAGGCTATCTTCAGCCCTATTTCTAGACCTGTTGAAGGCGTTTGATATGGTCAACCACAAATTACTCATCCATTCTCTAAAATCCATCTCCCTAGATAACCATGGTATTCAGTGGTTCCTTTCCTATCTGAATGGCAGACAACAGGCTGTATTATGGCAGGGCAAACTGTCCACCCTGCTACCTCTCACCCTTGGTGTCCCTCAGGGCTCTATTCTAGGTCCTCTACTCTTTTCTATCTTCATCAACAATCTTCATACTGCCATCCCTAATGCAACCTGCATTCAATATGCAGATGATTCTACCCTGATCTGTGCAGCCTCCTCCACTTTAGATCTGCAAACCTTAACACAAAACGCATTTAATACAGTTGAAAATTGACTCTCTAATCACCATCTATTGTTAAATCCCAACAAAACTAAACTGCTCCTCTTTACCCCCACCAGTAGATCCACCCCATTTCCTTCTCCATAACATCCAACAACGGTACCTGTATCTCTCCAGATGACCATACTAAGCTTTAAGGAATAATAGTGGACAATCTCACATTTGATCTACATATCAATAAAACTATAAAAAACATTAATAAGAAACTTGGCTCATTATATAGAAGCAAACTTTTTCCAACTCCATTATCTAGGACTGCACTCGCCTGCTCACCCCTACTCTCTACCTTCCATATGCCTCCCCCATACTCTCCAGTCTGAGCAAAAATGAACGTAGTAAGCTCTCTCACTGTTGCAACTATATTGCCAGATTTGCCATAGGCTCAACATATAGGACACATCACTGTCAAAACCTCAGTCTTCTTGGCTGGCTAGAACTGCCTAGCTGTTCAATCAGCTTATAGTAGCGCACAAAATTCTGTACCACCCTGAAAATACTCCGGCACTCAAAAGTATCATAAAGCCATACAGTAATTCAAGGCAACTATGATCATCCAATAAACTGTTGGTCCAAATACACAAAGCCATTAACTCAGCTGGCGACTCCCTGTTTGCCAACGTCATTGGTAAAACTTGGAATTTATTTCCATCTAACCTTACCCGTGAACATTCTTTGTTTCTTCAAAAAAAGGCCTCAAACAGTATTTTAAAGAGCACTAGCGTTGTCCCTGTACTAACCCTGATTAATTACTACTTATTCAATGCCTTATTTAAATTAATATTGTACGCATCTTTTGCTCATAATAGCTTGCTGCAACCTGTTGTTTTTGTATACTATTACACACTGTCTATATTGTGAGTACCTACTAGAGGGCTTTGTAAATATGTTTGACTTATATCTGTTGTGTTCTATCTGTGTTATCTGGAGCTTTTCTCCCTGGACCTCTGCTGAAAATGGACATATATCCAGTTGGACTATCCCAGTCAAGAAATGTAAAATAAATAAATAACAGTAGATGTTTGACTAAATCACTGTTGCAGTTTATGCACCCTACCTCCACCCCATTCCCCTTCTTCCTTTTTCTTCCTTCATGCCAAGGTATAATCCCTGTTTGCCTAACCAGTGAGCCGCTGTTTTATGTATTTTTATATCCGAGTCTATCCTCTTGTAATGTCAGCCTCATTATTCGTCTGGGGCAAGAACAGTCTGAGGATTTTCACACTCTTATATCCCTTAAATACAAGCACTATTGTCAGATGTGTGACATGTGAGCCAGGAGCTCCTAAGTGTTGGTATACTGGCTGTGTATGTACAGTATCCATGAAAGGATACTTCCCACCTATTAGCATTTTTTTATTATTTATTTATTCGCATGTTGGTTACTAGGGTAGAACACTGAAGACAACATGACCAACATGCAGATTCAGCTCAGGTTACATTGAAAACAGTTGAAACAAAAATGTAACACATACAACCAACAGTTGAACACAAAAGTAATATAAACTGTTCAAAATACAAAAACACTAAAAAATACACCAAAAACGCTAGGTGTCCGGAAATAAGTAGCCCAAAAGCGATAGATAACTTGTAATGCTTTAATGGATTCTGGTACCTCGGCTTTCGCCTTCATAAGGAATATCTACCATGAACAAATCCAGCGCTTATAAACCAACAGCCATAGTCAATTAAGCAATTAAGTAATTAAACAATATAAATTCATTTGAAAAAAAAAAAAAATATATATATATATATATATATATATATATATATATATATATATATATATATACACAAACATTTAAAGGAACCTAATCATCATACATTACCTAACATTTTATAACATTTTATTTCAAATGCAAAATAATTTATGTACTATTTTATTAAATATTATAATTATTAAGAATACTTAATACAAAATACCCCTAACATACATACAAATATAAAAAATTCATACTTTAATTAATAAGTTTCTAAATTTCTAAATTCAAACCAAATGGATATAAAGTATTAAACTTAATAATGCATTTAGATTCCAAGTTCAACAGACCCCTAGTAAAATTAATACTATTGGAATCTAACCCCCAGGGTCTGCCCAAAATACTAAAAGTCAAACCATTATCTATTCCCCCATGTGCTTCATGGAAATGCCTGGCCACTGGACTTTCTAATCTACCCCTCCTTATGTCACCAATGTGTTCAAGAATTCTTGATTTCACTCTTCTCCTAGTCTGGCCAATATACCATTTTTTTGGTGCACAATTGCATCCCAGTATGTAAACAACACCCAAAGAATTGCAATCAAAATGTTCTATAGCACTAAAACTAACCCTATTGATCTCAGTATTATCCAAATTTCTGCATCTAGTGCGGACCTTGCACTTTCCACAGGGGAATGTACCAGCATTCCATGGTTTCTTATGAAGTTTAAATCTTAATAGTTCCTTTAAAATCTGTAACCTACCTTACGAAAAAGTTACTTTGTTGGGAAATAAATGTCCTATCTTGTCATCCCTGCTGATAATGGGCCACAATGAATTGACCACTCTTCTTTAAATATTGTAGAATTCTGAAAAGCTACTCTCAAAAAAATAATGCTTTATCCCACAATGCTTTCTCCATACTCTCCCTGTCATAATTATTACCTCTTGTATTGAAATCTAACATTTCTTTACTGCTATGGGACCTAACATGCTTGATTATACCTAACTCATGTTCAACTTGATTTCTAGCTGACATCACCATGTTTTTAGTATATCCTCTAGTACTTAATTTTGCCACGACCTTGTTGAATTCTGAATTAAGCATATATTTTTCTGACTTAACAGCAATACGTTTGAATTCACCTGATGGTAAAGAACTAATAAGACTGAGACTATGCATACTCATGGCATGCAAAAAATTATTGGTGGCTGTTTCTTTGTGATAAGGTCTGAATTGTATTTTTCTATCAGACCCCACATAAAAACTTATATCAAGAAATTGGATTTCACGACGCCCTATCTTATAAGTGAAATCCAAACCACAAGGATTGTTTTTTAACTCACCAATAAATTTATCAAAGTCCCTACAATCACCTTCACAAAGAAATAAAAGATCATCAATATATCTTTTGTATTTTATCACTTTGTTACAGAAAAAATTATTAGGATAAATGAACAGGTTCTCAAAATGTGCCATAAATATAATAGCATATGAAGGAGCGTAGAGGGCACCCATTGCTGTGCCCTCCTTTTGAAGAAAAAAAGTTTTTTCAAATTCAAAGCAATTATGAGTTAAACAAAAATCTAACAAATTAATAATGTAAGAAGTACGTGGACCTTCCCCTAACATCCTACTTACTGCCTCTAGTCCCCAAATTCTATTAATACTTGTGTATAGTGACTTAACATCTACAGTTGCCCAATAAAAATTGTCATTCCAAACTGTGCCCCCTATGCTATTACAAACTTCACTTGTATTTTTCACATGTGAGGACACCCTATTTAAATACCTTTTAAGCACAGAATCCAAAAAAATTCCCACATTCTGTAAGTATGCACCCATGCCTGAAACAATTGGACGTCCTGGAGGATTTCTTATATCCTTATGCACCTTTGGGATTATGAAAAACTTCGCATCCTTAGGATTCTTAATATACAACTTTTTAACATCTTTAGCTGTAAAGAATCCCAGGTGTTCACCCCTTTCCAGTATATCAAGCAGTGTGCTGTTAAAAAAAATTTTAACAGGATTAGTGGCCAGGCGTTCATATACACTTTCATCTGACAATAAATCAAAGGCTGAAGAAATATATTTATCTTTGGGATAAATTACCCAATTTCCGCCTTTGTCAGATTCAGTAAACACATATTTCCCAATCGATTCCCTTAATTCACGCAATGGCAGCAACTCATTCTTACTTAAATTAAAAACTTTTTTACTGTGCTTAAATTTCTTATATTCAATTTCTAATGTGTTAATGGCATATATCTATTTATGGCACATTTTGAGAACCTGTTCATTTATCCTAATATTTTTTTCTGTAACAAAGTGATAAAGTACAAAAGATATATTGATGATCTTTTATTTCTTTGTGAAGGTGATTGTAGGGACTTTGATAAATTTATTGGTGAGTTAAAAAACAATCCTTGTGGTTTGGATTTCACTTATAGGACAGGGCGTCGTGAAATCCAATTTCTTGATGTAAGTTTTTATGTGGGGTCTGATAGAAAAATACAATTCAGACCTTATCACAAAGAAACAGCCACCAATAATTTTTTGCATGCCATGAGTATGCATAGTCTCAGTCTTATTAGTTCTTTACCAATAGGTGAATTTAAACGTATTGCTGTTATACGTCAGAAAAATATATGAATAATTCAGAATTCAACAAGGTTGAGGTGAAATTAAATACTAGAGGCTATCCTAAAAACATGGTGATGTCAGCTAGAAATCAAGTTGAACATGAGTTAGGTATAATCAAGCATGTTAGGTCCCATAGCAGTAAGGAAATGTTAGATTTCAATACAGGAGGTAATAATTATGACAGGGAGAGTATGGGAGAAAAGCATTGGGGATATTTTTTTTTTTTTTGTAGATTTTCAGAATTCTCCAATATTTCAAGAAGAGTGGTCAATTCATTGTGGCCCATTATCAGCAGGGATGACAAGATAAGACATTTATTTCCCAACAAAATAACTTTTTTTCTGGGATGGTGGTTTCAAGAACTATAAACTTCATAAGAAACAATGGAATGCTGGGACATTCCTGTCGAAGCAAGGTCTGCACTAGATGCAGAAATTTGGATAATACTGAGATCAAATGGGGTTTTAGTGCTATAGAACATTTTGAAAGTGTTGTTTACATACTGGGATGCAATTGTGCACAAAAATGGTATATTGGCCAGACTAGGAGAAAGAGTGAAATCAAGAATTCTTGAAAATGCATTATTAAGTTTAATACTTTATATCCCTTTGGTTTGAATTTAGAAATTTAGAAACTTATTAATTAAAGTATGAATTTTTCATATCTGTAGGTATGTTAGGGGTATTTTGTATTAAGTATTCTTAATAATTATAATATTTAATAAAATAATACATAAATTATTTTGCATTTGAAATAAAATGTTATAAAATGTTAGGTAATGTATGATGATTAGGGTCCTTTAAATATTTGTATATATATATTTTTTCAAATGAATTTATATTGTTTAATTACTTAATTGCTTAATTGACTATGGCTGTTGGTTTATAAGCGTTGGATTTGTTCATGG
Organism: Protopterus annectens; assembly: GCF_019279795.1. NCBI lineage: Eukaryota > Metazoa > Chordata > Ceratodontiformes > Protopteridae > Protopterus > Protopterus annectens. Next base: position 403,278,538 of record NC_056746.1, on the reverse strand, counting down.
TAGATATTCCTTATGAAGGCGAAAGCCAAGGTACCAGAATCCATTAAAGCATTACAAGTTATCTATCGCTTTTGGGCTACTTATTTCCGGACACCTAGCGTTTTTGGAGTAATATAAACTGGTCAGAAAAATAGGTGACACTGTGTGACAATTTTATATCATACTGAGGAGTACATTTTGCAAACAAAAAAAAAAAGTAGAATCAGATGAGTAGCGAAAAACAGTAAGAAGCAGGATTAGCCTTGGAAATTGTAGTGGTAAAACAGGTATTTAGTAGACAAAGCCAGAGATTATTAATGGTAAAGACACAGAGTCCAAGGAGACAGAGCTACTGAGAAAGATAAATGTTGTAAGATAAGTGCGAGCAAGGAGAAAGAGAAACTCTGTACATATTTACAGGAAGCACTTAGTGGTGACCATTAAGCTAGTCGCATAAATGGGGTGACTTGAGGGAATTAACCTAGTGCAGAGTAATGTTTTATTAAGTGATATGATTGAGTTCTGACATTTCATAAGATCATAGGAAGTTACTAGGTCAACAGTCCTAGATCCTTTTGACCCTAGCCATTCATGCTGCAATTTTCCCAGTAATCAATGCTTACAAGCTAGGATGGCTTTGGTATATGCCATTGCCTTAGGGGAATCTACAAACTGTCCCTGTCCATAAGGGCCACAAGTGACAAGCCAGTAGTGAGTTGGTAATTTCCCATCTGTTCCAAAGGGCATTTGAATAGGCTTAAGGAAGGGTTCTATTTCACATTAATGGGAAGTCTGTTCCAGAGAAGCGGTAACCTGTGAGGCACACATCTGTCCCTCCAACATGCTTTGCTAATGTCACAGACAAGGTTTAGATCCTTAAAACAGGTAATTCTAGTGCTGCTTCTTATGTGAATATATAGCAGATCCAGCAGGGCTAGATCAGAAAATGCTTTGTAGGTTAGGCATAGATCGGTCCTCAGCAGTCTGTAGGAGACCAAGCATAGGGACAGGGCTTTGAGGAGGTCTCCATAGGCCATATTATTTATACACTGTATTCTTTTAGTGAGAAACCTCAGTAGCCTCTTCAGCTGTTGCAAATACCTGGTCAGTTGCATGTTGAAGGGTGCATTGTACTTGATTATTGGTCTAATGAGGGCTGTGTTTAGTGAGATTATGATCTTCTTAGATCTGGATGCCGTGCCCTTACTTATAAGTTGTGGCACATAGAATGATTTTCTTACTACCATGGATACATGGCGATCGAAGTTCAGGTTACTGTCAACCTGAGTTCCCAAATCCCTTACCACTGGGTCTTCTCTTAGTGGAGTGTTATCAATGTTGTAATATGCAGGGGTGGTCATCTTCCCAAAGGGTATAATTATGCATTTTTTGGAGTGAGATTTAAGCCATGGTTCTGGCACCATTTATTTGTCTGTGGCAGACCCTCTTGGAGGATATCTACATCTTTGGGGGATTCAGGGATTGCACCCAGCTTGCAGTCATCATCAAATTTGGTCAGCAAAAGGCCCTCTGTATTAGCCTTGACTTCAGAGAAATATATTTCAGATAGGAGAGGTCCTAGTACAGAGCCCTGTGGGGCACCACCATTAACAGACCTCTTGGTGGAGGTGGATTCCCACACCCTATCTTCATGTGCCCTATCTGTGAGCCATTTGGCTGTCCATCAGATGACATAGGGATTTATGCCTAAATTTGTGAGCTTGTCTATAATACCCAAGTGAGGACCAAATGCCTTTGCCAGGTCAAGGTAGGTAGTATGTACCATTTTGCTCTCATTTATGGCTCTAGTGACCTTCTCAAAGAAGTCTACTAAGTTTAGTAGGCATGAACTGCCTTTTACAAAAATGAACTGGGATGGGTCTAGATTTTGAAGATTTCCTAGATCTTCATTTATTAAGTCCACAATAAATCTTTCCATGGCCTTGCATATAAGACTAATCAAATGTATGGGTCTGTAGTTCCCTGAGTCTGTTGATGGTCCAACTTTCTGCAAAGGGATGACTGTTGCAGTCCTCCATTCCCTAGAGATGAAACCTGTCTGGAGGCTGTGGTTGAAAAGAAATCTTAGTGGGCCTGACAGGTCATGTTTCAAGCTATTTATTAGACAGCCTGGGATATTATCAGGACCTATTGATGCAATGTTTGTTGCTCTGGAGAGAGTGGCGAAGTCTTGTTTTTTAGTGGCAGTTGGGTGAGAAATGGTAGAGGGTATTTCCTGGGGGAGGGGGTACTGGGGGTGATAGGGGGTGAAATTGGAGCTAAATTTATCTGCCGACAAATTTGCTATATCTCTTGGTTTCATATAGGAAGTTCAATTTACTATTAATTAAGCACACTGTTAGGTGTTCCCTTTAAGGTAACTGATAAATGTTTTTTGGTTACCCTTAGCCTGGGAAGCTATTTTTGCATCAAAGTTGTCTTTGGTGGACTTAATTAATCCCTTGAGTTACTCATTGAGACTAATGAAAGAGGTTTTTTTTTTTTTTGTCTTTTTGGCATAGCCTTTCCTACTTTTGGACAAAATGTTCTTTCTTTTGTTGCGCAACCTATTTATACTGATGGTCCACCAATGGTCGAATACTTGCTCTTGATGCATAAGGGTTTGTGTTCTACTCCACAGTATGTAGATAGATTGCTGATACTGTAGTTTTAAATAGGGTGGATGCAGTCCTGAGAATGTCCTCTTTGGTGGCAATACCTAATAACTATCAACCTGTCATCAGTTTGCCATCCAGTCCCTATTGCAATATTACTAGCTTATCATTTTTTTAATGTTACATTGGCAATCTATTCCTCAAGGGCAACAGGCACTTTATTTGTAGATGAAACAATAAACTTTAAAGTTGTTTGCTAGCAGCAACCTTTGCATGAGTTACATAGGTTCATAGGTAGGTACTAGGCTTTTGGCCCTAGGGCATAAATAAGCCTAGCCAAAATGTTTCGGCTTGCTCCTCCCATGTAATTTAGTTACCTGCACCTCTGTCGAGCAGGGCCACAGAAGTGATTCCCGGGGTGAATTTCCTGTTTCCCATCCACTCATCAAGATTCTTCTTGAAGAGCGCTAATGAGGAGCTCTGCCTCAGATACATGGGGACCTTATTCCAGAGCAGGGGTAGTTTCTGGAATATGAATCTGTCCCTCCAGCAAGTCCTGTTTATTGTAGTGGTCAGGTTAAGGTCTCTAGAGCGTGTAGCTCGGGTATATTGGGTTTTCCTTAGGTGGAGCATTTCCAGTAATTTGGGGTTTGACATAGCCTTGTATGTCAGGCAGATATCACCTCTGAGTAGCCAATATGCAACCGAGTACATTTGAAGTTTTTTTTAGCCTGGTGGCATAAGGCATCTGTTTTAGGCCTGTTATCCTCTTGGTGAGGTATTTTTGAGGCCTCTCCAGTTGTTGCAGGTGTCCCAAATGGGGCAATGTACTCAATAATGGGTCTAATGAGTGACGAGTAGAGGGGGACAATAACTTCCTTTTTTCTAGATGCAAACCCCTTTGTGATAAGGTGGGCCATGTAGAAGGATTTTCTAACCACCTTAGTGATATGGTTATCGAAGGAGAGGTTACTGTCTACCTGGGTCACTAGGTCTTTTATCACACTCTCTTTGTTAAGCGAAATGCCACCTATGTGGTAATTCGTAGGTACTTGCTTTTTCCTGAAGGGGATGACAATGCACTTTTTGGCCTTTAGCTTGAGACCATGATTTTGGCACCATGTATTTGTTTCTGTGAGACCCTTTTGAATGATATTTACATCAGTAGTAGTCACGATTATGGCACCCAGTTTGCAGTCATCTGCGAACTTTGTTAGCCATAATCCCCCTGTGTTTGCTTGTACCTCGAAGAAGTAAATACCAAACAGGAGAAGTCCCAAGACTGAGCCCTGGTGTACTCCACTTGTCACTGGTTTGGAGTCGGACCTATTTTCACTGTATGGGTTCTATCCATGAGCCAGTTAGCAACCCATCTTGTAATGTAGGGGTTTATATTTAGGTTAGTGAGTTTGTCTATAATTCCCAAGTGGGGAATGGTATCAAATGCTTTCGCAAGGTCAAGGTATGCCGTGTGGACCACCTTTCCCTCATCAGTTGCTTTGGTGACTGTTTCGAAGAAGTCAGCCAGGTTTAGAAGACATGACCTGCCCTTTACGAAACCAAACTGAGTAGGGTCCAGGGTTTGTAGGTTCCCAATGTTGTTGTTTATGAGTTCCATGATGATGTGCTCCATGGCCTTGCAGACGAGGCTCGTCAGGCTGATGGGGAGATAGTTCCCGGGGTCGGTGGTGGCTCCTCCCTTGTGAAGTGGGATGGCCGTTTCCGTGCACCACTCAGTGGGCACATAGCCTGAGGCGAGGCTGTGGTTGAACATGGCGCTTAGGTGAGGGATTCGTTTGTTTTGGAGTTCATGTAACACTCAGCCTGGGATGCTGTCTGGTCCCATGGATGCTGATTACAGATATCTTTACTGTGGAATTATTTAGATGACTTTTACTTCTGCAGACATTGTGCATATTTACTGATATGTAGAAGTTGGAGTAGACATTTATGAAGGAAATGTTCTGTATTGGGCAGTTTTGTCATTATTGGTTCATGCATTTTTTTCCATTGCCTACTGGAAAAATGTTCAAACAATAAATTTAAAATGCGCTCTAAGTCTAACAAGTGTGCTGTATTATACAAGGAATATAATTTAATAAAGTTAGGAAGGTTTATTAAAGAACACATGCATGTTTCTTGTTTTGTGTGCAAGGTGCCTATGATTTGGAAACAGCCCAAAGGTAACCTTTATCCACCACTGGCCAGATGCAATTTCTTTGGATGTGGTGTGGGTTTCAGTGCTGTTTCAATGAATGTGAGTTTCAAGGGCAGAGAAGTTTTAATGCTAAGTCTATTTTCATTGTGAGACAGTCTTGCTTTTTTAGCAGATGTCTATGTCTGTGTTTGTGCATTGTGCTATAAAATGTAAAAATAAAATCCAAATAATCATTATAGAAGTAAAGCAGTATGCACACATTAGTGTTTATGGGAAATGGGGCAAAATAGCCAGGTAATGGGACACTGGAACGGCTGCAGGGAGACTCTGGTGCCATATTTTGGCTGTCTGTTTTTCAGTTTCCATTTGAAAGTCAGTATCCCACAATTCCATTTGAGTGGGTGGGGTTACTTAATTATGTATGCAAATTTTATGTTAATCAGCATACAGATTTGTACCTTTTTTCATGGGCCTTGTCCAGATTTTTGACGTTTCCAGGTTGAGAGGTATGCATCAAGCATATTACAGTAAGTGTCCACCAGAAAACATTGCCTTCTTGTGGATAAACATGTTATTACACATAATTGAAATATATTGTACGTGCACATAGTAGTTGTTGCTATATATATGTCTAACACCCCCACTCAACAACTACTACTTAAGTCAACCCCATTTGTGATCTAAAATCTAAAGACTTCTTTACTGTGAGTGGCTTTCTCATAGCATCAGCATTCATTTTATCAGTTTCACAGTATGAAAGCATTATTAGTTTTTGTTCAGTCAAGTCATGAATGTAATGGTGTTTGATATCAATATGCTTGGCTCTTGCATTAATCTTATTACTGGTTGCAAGCTTAATGCACTCCTGATTGTCCTCATATAAGTCTGTAGGCTGGGACACTGTTCTCTAAGATCTTCAAGTAAATGCTGCAACCAAATGGCTTCTTGACTGGCATAGGCAGCAAAGATATATTCTGCCTCTGTAGAAGACAACGCCACTGAAATCTGTTGCTTGCTGGACCAGGATATAGGAGTGTTTCCTAATTTGAACATGTTACCACTTGCAGATTTGCATGTGTTGAGGTCACCTGCGCAGAGTCCACATTTCCTGTGAGGTTTAAGTCACCAATTGCTGACAACTTTAAACTTAAGCCTTTTGCGTTTTTGAGATGTGTCCTAACTTTTTTTATTGAATTCCAGTCTCTTTGATGTGGTTAACTTACACACCTGCAGAGAAACGACATGGCTGCTGCAGTGTCTGGACGTGTAGTGGTTGCAATGTACAGACTTGCCCCCACTGCTTGTCTATATTGCTCATTAAATGGTAGAAGATATTCCTCTCCTTCCAACTTTGGATAAGCTATGTTCATGGGCATGTTCACTCCTTTAGCCTCAACCATGTTGAACTCTTGAACTAAATAAAATTTTCCACTCTGGGTCAACAGAAAACTGCTGTCTTCCTCACGCCTTATGTGAATTCCTAGGTAGTATGTCACCTCATCAACATCTTTAGTCTCAAAGTGCTGATTGAGTACTGTTATTAACTTTGCCATTTTGTCATTCCTTTTGTAAGCAGTAATCTATTCATCCACTTAGACTAATAGATACATCCATTAAGCATATATACATTTAGAGATTAGGTATGGATTGTCTTTAATTCCCATGAATCCTTCATCTAGCAGAACTTTGTTTACTTTTGATTTCTACACTCAAGCTACTTGTTTAAGACCATACAGGGATTTTTGCAGTTTGAAAAGAAGATGCTCTTCTCCACTCTTCACATATCGTTCTGGCCGTGACATATATATTTCCTTTTTTATATCTCCATTAAGAAAAGCTGTCTTCATATCATGATGTTTCACAATAAGTTTCTGCAAAGCCACCGTCATCATTGTTCTGAAAGTACTTTGTTTGGCAACTGGACCAAAAGAAGCATCATAGTCTTCACCAAATTTTTGTGAGTATCCTTTTGCAACTAACCTTGCGTTATACCTACAGACTTTCCCTTCAGAGTCGCATTTCTCTTTAAAATCCATTTAAATCCGATTACATGTTTACCTTGAGGAAGCTCTGAAAGTGTCCATTTTTGGAGTTCATTGAGTGATGTCATCTCTTCATCAGCAGCTCTGATCCACATTTGCTTCTCATGTGGTGGTAGTTTTTGCTTCTCTTCCCATGAACCCAGCTTAGCCTGAACTGCTGAGCGAGCCATATAAGACAAACGTTTAGGTTTAATACCTTTATTTTTTTCTTGTTGATTTTCTGACTGAAGTCACTTGTGGTTTAGTGTCTTATCAGTTTTTGAACTGTCTGCAATAATTTTTGTTTCTGTGTAGCTTTGTTCTTTTCTTATGATACAGATGTGGATTTTTCCTCCACTGAACAGTTTGTGTCAGTTTCTGAAACTTTGAACACAGAACTTTCTTCAAAAATCACACTTCTGACTGTTACCTTGTTTGTGTCTGAATGTAGAATTCTGTATCGTTTTTGAGACTCACTGTAACCCACATCATCCTTTGCACATGGATCCATTTTGTACATTTTACATTTGGAATGTGCACATAGGTTCATAGGTTCATAGGTTCATACTAGGCTATCTGCCCGAGGGCATTTATAAGCCTAGCCCATTGTTTTGTGGCTTACGCCACCCCTTTAGTATGGGGAACTATACCCATTATTTTGCTGTGCCTCTGTCGAGCAGTGACACTGAGGTAATTCCTGGGGTATATCTGCGATCTCCCATCCATTGGTCAAGATTTCTCTTGAACAAGGCCAGCGAGGTGCTGTGCCTCACATGTACCGGGATTTTGTTCCACAGCATAGGGAGTCTTTGGGTGATGAATCTATCTCTCCAGCACGTCCTATTAATAGCCGTGTCGAGGTTTAAGTCTCCCGCCCTTGTGGCTCTGATGGATCTAGATTTTTGAGGTGAAGCATATTCATCAAATCTGGGTTTGACATGGCCTTGTATGTTAGGCAAAGGTCACCTCTGAGCAGCGGTGGCGACTGAATAGAGCTGGAGTTCTTTCAGTCGGGCAGCATAGGACAGATTTTGAGACCCTTTATCCTTTTGGTGAGGAACTTTTGTGGCCTCTCCAGCTGCTGCAAGTGTCGGGTCAGATACATTCCGAATGGGGCATTGTACTCAATCATTGGTCTGATGAGTGATGAGTAAAGGGAGACTATGACCTCCCTTGATCTAGATGAGAATCCCTTCATGATAAGGTGGGCAATGTAGAAGGACTTCCTAACTACTTTAGCTACATGGGTGTCGAATGACAGACTACTATCAACCTGGGTCCCCAGGTCCCTGATAACTTCTTCTGTGCTCAGTGGATTGCCACCTATTTGGTAGCTAGGGGTAACCTTGTTTTTCCCGAAGGGTATGACTATGCATTTTTGGCATTTAACTTTAGGCCGTGGCTCTGGCACCAGTTATCCGTTTCTGTGAGACCCTTCTGAAGGATATCTGTGTCAGATGTGTTTTCTACTATGGCCCAGTTTGCAGTCATCTGCAAACTTTGTCAGCCATAACCCTCCTGTGTTTGCTTGTACTTGAAAAGTAGATGCCAAACAAGAGTGGGCCCAGGACTGAGCCCTGTGGGACACCACTTGTGACAGGCTTTGAGTCTGACATGGCGCCAGCAACTCTGACCCTGTGGGTTCTGTCACTCAGCCAGTTTGCAACCCATCTTGTGATGTATGGGTTAACATTTAAGCTGATGAGTTTTTCAATGATACCCGAGTGGGGTATTGTATCAAGGCCTTAGCCAGATCGAGGTAGGCTGTATGGACTGCCTTTCCCTCATCAATGGCTTTGGTGACTGTTTCAAAAAGTCAACCAAGTTTAAAAGGCATGATCTGCCTTTGACAAAGCCAAACTGGGTTGGATCCAAAGTCTGCAAATTCCCTATGTCTTTATTTATGAGGTCCATTATGATCCTCTCCATGGCTTTGCAGATAAGGCTTGTCAAGCTAATGGGCCGGTAATTTCCAGGGTCTGTGGAGGCACCGCCTTTGTGAAGTGGGACCACAGTTGCAGTGCGCCACTCCTATCCAGAGGTAAGACTTTGATTAAACAGCAGTCCTAGCTGTGGGTTTAATTCCTCATTGAGATCGAGGAGCACACAGCCGGGGACACCATCGGGTCCCATGGATGCTGTGTTTTTTGCTTTGGCGAGGGCAGTTCTCACTTCGGGGCTGGAGATGTTTGGGGGGCTGCACTCATTTGGTATAGAGATCTCTCCTTTTGGGGGGGGGGTAGAAGTTTGCACTGAACCTGTCAGCCAGTATGTTGGCAATGTCTGTAGGATCAGTAATCTTCACATCATTTTGAACTAGTTCTGAGCATATCTGGGAGTTTCCTCCTAGGTTTCTAACATAGCTAAAGAAGGCCTTATGATTGTCTTTTGAGTCTTTAGCTATTTTTCTCTCAAAATTTGCTTTGGATGATTTTATGAGAGCTCTTAGTTTTTTACTTATAGTGATCAAGGGTGTCTTACCTTTTAAGGATTTTGCTCTATCTTGTAGTAGCTTCCTCCTTTTGTTGTAGAGTTTGTTTATGGCTGGGGTCCACCAGACTGGACGCTTGCCTTTGGTACAAAGAGTCTTTGTTTTGCTTGGGATTGCCTTATCCATGCAGTCCTGCAGGTGCTGATAGAAGGCGTTTGTAAGTGATTCAGCGGCTTGAGTATTCTTTTGGGCCTGAAAGGAGACCACACTAGTCTTTAGAAGTGTGAAGTCGGCTTTTGAGAAGTTCTTTACTGTGGTCTTTTTTATTTCAGGTGGGGGTGGGATGAGGACCTCCAGCGAGATTAGTTTGTGATCTGATCTCACCAGTGAGGGGTATACTTGGTGTTGAACATTGTGCTCCCATGTTCGTGATGATGAGATCAAGTATGTTATCTCCTCTTGTGGGGATGGTGACTAGTTGTTCCATGGCATTTGAGTTTATGAATTCCAGGAACTTTTGGGCTAGGGTGTTTGGGCTTGAGTAGTGTTCCCAGTCTATATTAGGGTAATTGAAGTCACCTAGTATGATGGTGTTTGGTGATACATTTATCCCCTCTAGTGTTTTCAGGAAGGCCATGTGAGTTTCCTGAGTTTGTGAGGGTGGCCTGTAACATGCTACAATTTGCAGAGCAGTCTTTCCTATGGTTAATTGCACCTGGATGGTCTCCGATGCATCGTGCGTTGCCACCAGTCTTGAGGTGTGGGTGTCCTTGATGAATATGGATACCCCCCCTCCTTTCTTGGAATTGTCCGGATTTTGGGGCCGGAACGCATGATATGAGGTAAAACCTGATAGCGCTGGGGTGCTCTCAGGAGCCTTGAACCAGGTTTCTGTCACAGCACAGACATCGATGTTCTCCATACTGAGAAGGGCCTCGTGCATTTTGAGATTTAGACTTCTGGCATTGAGCAGCATTACCCTTAGTTTTTTCCTTTTTTGTGTTCTAGGGTGGTAGGTTTAGAATTTGAGCCTTGCCTAAAAAAGGCACTATGGGGGTGGCAAGAGCCTTTGCCAATATCCGGAATCCCAGGGGTGACAGGTGCAAGCCGTCCCTTGCGAAGCAGCGTGGCTTGTCCAGCATGTCATCCCAGGCAGACAGATACTGGATCCCCTTTGAATGACACCAGTGTTTAAGCCAATTGTTAAAGCTGATCATCTTATCTCTGTATTGTGGCATCATGGTTATTTACTTCCCAAAATTTTGATGCTTCTCAAATCTGGTTTGTTTCTGTTCCACAGTTCATATGGAGATTTCTCTGTTGTTTTTCCTGGTAAGTGATTTTGGAGAAAGCATGCAGTCATGGTAGCCTCTCCTTAGTATGTGATTGGCTTATCAGCATCAAAAAGCATGCTTCTTCCACCTTCATAGAGAGTCTGATTCATTCAATCTGTAACCCCGCTTTGTTCTGGATTATATGGTACAGTGGTCTGGAACATAAATCCATATTTTCTGAGAATGGTTTGTGTTGTGCCACTTGTATATTCAGACCTGTGGTCTGTATGTAGTATTTCTGCCAAATGTATTACTTACTTGAGCTAGATAGTGTTCTAACTTCACTGGCGCTTCATCTTTGTTGTGCAACAGGTACTATGTGGTATACCTGGAGTAATCATCAATGAAACAAAGAAAATGTTTCTTCTTTCCTGGAGTCATGTTTTTCATTGGACCACAAAGATCTGAATAAATTAAGGCCAGAGGTTTTTGAGCTCTGCTGTTGCTCTGCTTTGAAAAAGGCTTTCTCGTCATTTTTCCCTTAATGCAGCTGGTACATTTCATTATTTGATCTCACTGGCTAATTTTTACAAAACTTGCATAGTTACCCTCAAGTATTTTCTTTATTGAGTCAGGACATCTGTGCCAAGTGTGAATGTAGTTTGAATGTTTTTCCTTTTCGTCTGTATTAACCATTTCACTGTAGCTCAGCTGATACAGTTCATCTGTGATTTTGGCCTTTGCGAGTAAGTAATGCCCATTTGTAATGACACGACTGTCACCTTGGAAAGTCACTACGTTGCATTGTTTTGTAAGCTTCTTCACTGACAGTAGGTTACTTTCAAGATCGGGGACATAGAGAGCATTTCTCATGTGTATCTTTCTGGTGATATTCTGAGAGATACAACAGTAAATAAAACCGTCTCTAATTCCTTCTGACTTTTTCACCTGCCCATTAGCTGTGGTGATTTTTTCTGTTTTGCTTTGATCGAGTTAGGTGAAGACATTTCTGTCACTCGTCTTGTGGCTTGTAGCTCCTAAGTCAACATACCATGCTTTAACAGATGAGGCGCCTCATTTGGACTCAGATACATACTCAGTGTCTGAAGTGACACCTGCTTCTTCCTTGACATTCTTAGCTTGTTGTGATTTAGCTTGTCTTTGTACTCTAGCTTTTCAGATTCTGCAGTCTGACTTAAAGTGTCCTGTTTTTTTAAACACAAAGCATTTACATGTTTCTAGCTCCATATTACTGTTTTTATTTGTTTTTCATCTTTAAAGCAACCTCCTCACTGGATATACTTTCACTGTTTATGCTTTCTGCCTTGCACTTGTATTCATCCACAAGCTTGCCTTTAACATACTCTAATGTCAGCTGGTTATCTGGACATGCATCACGTAATGTAAGAAGTGTCTCAAAACTTCTTCAGAACTGTGGTGGTGGTGTTGCGGTAGCATTGTCGCCTCACAGTTAGACGTTGCCCGTTCGATTCTCAGTTAGAGCGTCTTCTGTGTAGCGACATGCGTGAATGGGCGTTCCTTCGTTGAAGGTTGTGCGTTAGGCCCGGCAAGCCAGAACGTAAAAATCTACTGCCAATCATTAGCGGACCGGAGTTCTGCTGTGGTGACCTCTAACCAGGAAAAGCCGAAAGACACATGTATGGTATGGTGAATAGTGGCAACTGACCATAATTGTCTCCTTGCTTGGCCTGGTGAGGGAGTCATCAGTGTGTTTCACAACAGAGTCTCAATGAAAAATATATTGGGTTGTGTGGCAGTTTGCCATAAGAGCTTAGAAGGTGAGACATTATGGGATGTGATTGCATGTGTCATGGGGAGTGTTGTCTTTGTAGAGTGTTTGAGAGGTTCCAGAAGGCAGCGTATGGGAAGCCTTTGAGGTTTGGGTAGATTATATTTAAGAGCCTCAGTATATGTGAGTTTATCTGTCTGATCCATGGTAGATGTAGTGTGTGTTGCACTAGCAACCGGCTTGAAGATATTTGTGTCTGCATGTGAAAGCTTTGCCTTTTTGTGATGTACAAGGGGCAGGGCAATTGGGATTTGGAGCTGGGATGGGGGAGAAGAATAGGATTGATGTAAAACAATACTCTTGAGGCAGTGTTTCTCGGCAGGCAAGCTAGCTGCTCTACACTCAGCTAGACACTTGTGAAAATAGCAGAGGAAGTTTTATATGGAAAATTACAACTCTACATGCCTGCATCTATACAGGGCACTCCAAAGCACTGCTGCACAGCTCTGGACAGCGTATAGGAGATGAGTTAGAGAGGAATCCAATCAGTAAACAGAAAAAATGCAGTATAAGAGTGTGTGTGTGTGTGTGTGTGTGTGTGTGTGTGTGTGTGTGTGTGTGTGTGTGTGTGTATGTGTGTGTATATATATATATATATATATATATATATATATATATATAAATCTATAAAGCTCAGATTCTGCAGCAATTTACAATACTCTCACTATTATGAGTAATACTACAGGACTGAGGTTCCCAAACTAAGTAAAATGCAAACAGAACAATGCAGTAGAAATGTAATAGATGGGGCTCAGATCCTGCAGCAATTCCCAGTGCCCTCACTGTTGTGAGTGATACTGCATGACTAGAGTAAGGTCCCATGACCAAGTAAAATGCAAGCAGAAAAAAATGCAGTAGAAATGAAATAAATGTGACTCAGATCCTGCAGTAATTCACAATTCTGTCAATATTGTGGGGGATGCTACAAGATTAAGGTCCCCAGAACAAGTAAAATGCAACAGTAAAAATGCATTAGAAATCTAATAAATGAGGCTCAGATATCACTATTGTGAGTTATACTACAAGACTAAGACTCCCAAAACAAATAAAATACAAACAGTAAAAAGCAGTATTAATGAAACAAATGGGGCTTGGATCCTGCAGCATCTCACCATTCTCCCACTGCTGTGAGGGATACCACAAGACTAAGGTATCAGACCAAGTTAAAAGTGCAAATAGTTGACTTTTCGTTCAAAGTAAGGAAAAATGTAGAAAATAACAGTACATAACTCATATCAACACTGAATATTGCAGTGTGCATTAGTTGAAGTGGGATGATATGAAACAGAGGCTGACTCAAGCATTAATAGTCTAATGGGAGTGCCTTATCAGTTTAAGCCATTTGTGTCTAGTAGAAACAGCACTAAGAAGGACTTGCAGGAAGCTAAAAGCCACCAACTTTAAAAGCACAACAAGAATTGGGTTTCCAGCAGACTGCTAAGCAGTAACCTGTATCTGGCATACAAGGCATCCTCTGACCCAATACTGATGGCGCTACTGTATATCAGCAAATCAAATGGCATTAGAAATATTTGGTCTAGAGATTTAAACCTCTTCTGCAACATCAACAGAACAGTTTGGAGGTGCAGTTATATCTCACAAAGGATACCACTGCTGTGGATCATACTCCAAATACATGTAAAACAAACTCATCCTTGTTCATATTTAAGAACAACTTGGATCTTTGGATAGGTAATAGAATCTCACACTTGGATCCCCTCAAATTATCTATGGTACAATCTTAGTGTCTCTATAGGTAATATATAATTATTAGTCATGGGATGGGTAAGACCAGTCTAACGGGATAGATTAATTCAAGTCCCAGTACCTTTTTGCACAAGAAATATGGACAAAGCCAAACATAACAGGGTGCCAAACACCTAAAAATATGAACAGAATATAAATATTACCCTTATAAACTTAGAAAATTGCCAGAATAACATGTTTTGTGTTTGCATCATTTTCTGAAGGATATGATGTCTGAAACACAAATGACTGTTAGTGATTTATGTTCTCAGTGATTTGCCAGAAAACCATAATTATTTTGAGGAACAGATCAAAAATATGAGGCATAAATCTGGACATTTTGGGAAAATCTTGACAGTTGAGAGGTATGTCATCTAACCTAGTACTTACCAGTGAGCTGTGGAACTTATTTAATGTTGTGCTTTTCCTTTTTAGTAGCCATTTATCTTAAGACTACATTCTCGAATTGTGAACTTTGTGGTTGTGAGCATAACCTTGTATGTATTCTGACATTGTTGGAATGTTAGAGTCAGTGAATGTAAGTGATGAATAGTTAGCAAATAAAAGGAACATGGCATTTTTCACCACTAAGTTGCATTTATTACTGTGGATCAAGTGTGTTTAAACTGAGCTTGAGTTATCTGTGGATTAAATAAAATTAACTTTAAGATTAACTCATCCTTACTGACTCATTGTTTGGCTGGTTTTAATTAAATAATTGTTGCCAAAGATTACAACCTGTTCACTGTTAGGCAATCATGTCTGTGATTGTACAGCTTTGCCTCATGCATAACTGTAGGAGAAATTAAGTTACTTTAATAATTAAGGTCTTTGTTATGTACACCTCAAAATTTTAAAAACTAGAAAAGCAAAACACGTTTGTAAATAATTATATTTTTGCTGTTATGTAAGCTGACATGCTAATTTTAGAAACCAAAAATAAGCCAAAATATTTTTCTTGTTTTTAATAAGGTATTTAAATATGTATAAGAAATATAGCAATCTTCTCAACAACAAAGCTGAGCAAGACATTGTCTCATTTTTAAAGGAAAGACATTCACTTCAAGCTTTTACAAAGGTAAGAGTTATTTATTGTATATTTATTGAATTTTAATGATTACATTCAGTTTTAAATATATAACTAAAATCATAACTTAAATCTTTACGTTTGATGCATACTTTTGATATATCCCACTTTGCAGCATATGGGCATTCTTTGTATGTGGGGGTGGGGGGTGGGATTCCAGCATATAACTAAGGCAAGATGTGGAAACACATTTTTGGTTTCAACACTGGCAGTGTTGCACAATAGAGGAGGGAAGAAAACTGTCAAAAAAGCCCCACGTCTGTAGCATGATTGCTGTCAGCCACAAAGTCTTTTTCCCTTAAGGGGATGAATAAAATTAGTTTGGCAATGGACAGCTTCAACCCCAAAGGCTTGATGTAACATGAGATATAGACACCAAAAAAATGAAAACTTTGTGAATATTAATAATACACCATAATTAATACTGAGCTGTTTTTCTTATAATAGAAACTTGACAGTTTGGAATGTTTGAGAGGAGAGATTGCATCTATGAATATTACCGTCCCTCTAGCAATGTTCTGCCTGGATGCTGTAAGTCTTCATGAAGACCTCTGTGCTCGTGCCCAAAAACTGAAAGAGAAACTGATAGTGTTTGAGCTGGAAGAAAACAGGGAACTAAACCAGAGGTACATGTGAATTCCACAAACAGCTCATTTTCTGTATTAATAACTTTATGTTCATTTCAAGTAAAACACCTCAGTGTAAAATCATTATGAATGATGATGATCCCTTGTAAGGAATATTTCTGAGAAAAAATATAACCATACATAAGCAATGCTAATTTAGATATGCTGACTCTATAAGGTTGGGAGAGAGTATCCCAGATGTGTTCCTTTTTTTGGGGCCTTAGGATTCACTTTTGGTGCAGTTAAGACTCTGTTAATGAGAGCCATCAGTTATCTCAACCTCCCTGTGTTTCCGCCATGACAACCTTTCATGGAAAGTGCTTGTATCTGATGCTTGACAAGCGTTCATTTAAAACATGAAGCAGCCATGAGGTGCTGTGTTATAGTCATAGGTAGGTACTAGGCTATCTGCCCGAAGGCATTTATAAGCCTGTCCAGAATGTGTTGGCTTTCGCCACCCCCTTAGATTATTTCCCTGTGCCTCTGTCCAGCAGAGCCACTGAAGTGATCCCTGGGGTAAACTTTCTGTTTCCCATCCACTCGTCAAGATTTCTCTTGAAGAGTGTTAGCGAGGAGCTCTGCCTAATGTAGATTGGAATCTTGTTCCAAAGCATGGGAAGTCTCTGTGACAGGAATCTATCCCTCCAGCACATTGTTGTGGTGAGGTTTAGATCCCTAGAGCGTGTGGCTCGAGGGGATAAGCTTTTTTTTAGGTGGAGCATGTTGATCAGTTCTGGGTTGGACATGGCCTTGTATGTCAGGCAGAGATCACCTCTGAGTAGGCGGTATGCAACCGAGTACAGCTGGAGTTTCTTCAGTCGAGTTGCATATGGCATCTGTTTGAGGCCATTGATCCTCTATGGTCTTTCCAGCTGCTGCAGGTGTCTTGTAAGATACATCCCAAATGGGGCATTGTACTCTATGATGCGTCTGATGAGCGATGAGTAGAGGGGCACAATGACCTCTTTTGATCTGGATGCGAACCCTTTTGTGATAAGGTGTGCCACATAGAAGGATTTTCTAACCACTTTGGCAATGTGATTATCAAAGGAGAGTTTACTATCTACTTGGGTCCCCAGATCCCTTATTACGTCTTCCGTATTTAGGGGACTACCACCTATGTGGTAGTTTGTGGGTACTTTGTTTTTTCCAATGGGGATGACTATGCACTTTTTGGCATTTAGCTTGAGGCCAAGATTTTGACACCAGGTGTCTGTCTCAGTGAGACCCTTTTGGAGGATGTCTGTGTCAGCCGGAGAGTCAGTTATAGCCCCTAGTTTGCAGTCGTCTGCAAACATGGTCAGCCATAGTCCTCCTGAGCTTGCCTGTACCTCTGAGAAGTATATGCCGAACAGGAGGGGTCCTAGGACTGATTTCCTAGGTAATGCAGTTTGGGATGACTTTGTAGACCTTTACGAAATTTTTTTTTTGTTTTTTGGTATAGGTGCAGTGATACTCATGAAACAGGGATATATCTTCCTACTTTATGTTTTAATAGGTTCATTCCAGCTTTGGGGCACAATATGTTTTAATAGGTTCAGTATAGCTGACTGTTTTTTTTTTTTTTTGTAGGATGCTTATATTGCTCCTGTTGTGTAGTTAAGCCTATCAGTGAAGGCATATATGTCTCATGAATGGTGATTTTTAAGAAACAGCATATAATGGGGTGGCCTATGACAGCAAAATAAGGTGCTCTTCATGGTTTGGCCAGGAGGTATTCATAGTTGCTGTACTCGGGCACTATTTTACTGTACTTAATTATAAGGTTTTCCAGGAGGTAAGTTTTAATGTAAAACATTTCCCTTTTTGTACAAAATCCTTTCAAAATGGATGAAAGAATGCAGTGAGTCAGAGGTTGTTTATCTCAAGAAAAGTAAACATTTCACAGGGTTCACCTACATTTTTTTACATTCACAGATAAATGTCAGAGAGATAAAACTTTGCAGAAATACACACACACACACACACACACACACACACACACACACACACACACACACACACACACACACACACACACACACACACGCATACACACACGCACACACACGCGCACACACACACACACACACACACACACACTGCTAAAACACTTGCTAACCAATTTTCAATCATAGTGGACTAGAAAAGGAAGTTTTTCTCTGTATCTTTTTGTCCTGTACCTGCTAACCACCAAGCTTCCCCAGATGGATTATGTCCATTAGTCCATCCTTACCTAATATAGTACAGGAGTGAGAGACAGTGAGAAGGATTGTCATACAGGCAGCTATAATGTTTGGTAGTGCCATTGTTAACATGCTAACAACTTCTCTATAGCCTTAACTCCACTCCAGTAGTGCCTTGGACACCTCCATCACCAGAGGGATTGTCTGCACCCCTCTGTCTATGCATGAGTGCTTCTTTGAACATGCTTATAGGAGTTATGATTCAGCACAGTTGTACAGTTTTATTGTTATTACTCACTGTTGCTTCTAATATATGTTATTGTGCATTAGGTAATTGTCAGCCTGTTACCATTACAGAGCTTTCATAGTGTGGCACAAAACTGAAATTTATTCTGGACAGGGTGTCAGCACTTTATGGCCATAATATGTTTTAATAGGTTCAGTATAGCTTTTGGGGTTTCTTTGGGAAGCTTATGTTGCTGCTGTTGTTTAGTTAGGCCTAGCACTGAAGGCATAAAATTTACATTCACTCAAACTCTGCACACACACACACACACACACACACACACACACACACACACACACACACACACACACTCACTCTTGTGGACAGTTTTGGCAGCCACTAATTCACCTTTTGCATCCTTTGGCGATGGGAGAGGAAAGTAGAGCACTTAGTAGAAACCCCTTTGGATACAGAGTGATGTTGGGCGTGAGAGAAAACTGGAACACTGGGTAAAAACCCACTTGGACTTTGAGAGGAAGTACAGACTTCACAAAGAAGTTATAGCAACTGCAAACCAGTGTGGAGAATCAAGCAATGTGAGGCAGCAACACTAACTGCTACACTACTGAGCCACCCCTAGCACTCACTGGATGTAAGGCAGTGAAAGTAACCCTGAACAGGGTACCAACCCTCTGCATCATGCCCAGTCACACAGTTAAACATGGCAAATGGCAAATAGACATACAGGTAGTTTAGAGATCACTAATTTATTTACAACACGTCTTTGGGATGTGAGAGTAAACCTAGTCACCTTGTGAAAATTCACATATACCCAGAAGAGATATTCACACTTGACAAAGTCTGCATCCCACTCAGAATCCAGACTGAATAAGTGAACACTGTGAAGAGCAATGCCAACCATTGCACAATCATGCCAAGGTAGGCATGGGGCCCCTAATAACCCTGCTCTGAATTAAGTGGGGTTATTGGGAAATTAACAAATTAATGATTATTTTTCATTTTGCTTCTATTTTAAGAATTATGTAATTTGTTTTAGGTTGTTAGAAATACAATAGTTTGTAGCTTGTTTGTTTGGCAATACTTTGTTGGTTTTAAATTTGGACTGGATTATGTCTGAAATGAATCTATTCTGAATCAGTCTATATCTATAGTTAGCAATCACTAAATAAAAAATAAAATGTAACATGAATGATATGCAAATGATCACTGTAACTCTGGCAAACAGTGTAAACAGTACATCATATTTCAGACAATAATGTTTAAACAGTAGATTTTTAGAGTGAGTGGAAAAGACTCAGTAACTGCTAAAGCAGCCCCGATTCATTTTCATTTTTACTGTTTCAGTCTGGTAGTAATCACAACGGAAGAAATATTCTATGACTGACTGTTTACCTGTCTGAAGTGCCTAGTGCTCTAGTGCTGTCTAGGAGTTCGAGTAGATAAATCAACAATACAAAGGAGTAGAGATATGTCTGCATAGCAGTGAATGAGTAAAAGCAAAATGTGCCAAGTATAACTGAATGGCAGTTTGATCAATGTATAAAATTAACTAAACCAGTTTAAATCTTGTATTACTCTCCTGTAGGCCTTGATTATGCAATATGTGTTGCTCTAGCTGTCCATATTTAAGCCATCCAACCACTTTAACTGGTGTAAGACTACTCTAACTGTAGACATTGTCCTTTTGCTACTTGAACTACTTGTGAACAATTTCTTTTGTAGTTTATAATGTTAAATGTCAAATATGAAATACAGTATGTATTTGAAATTGCTTTGATTTGTTCTCATGTTGAGTATAAGTTGTTACATCTATTTTTGCCTGGATAACTGCAGATGGCAGAGCAGGAAATGTAAACTCAACCGTAAACAGCTTGTAACTGAGTTTTTTATTTTTATTTTTTGTCTTTTACAAGGTAAGTGAACTGACTGTTCTCAGACTCATTTCAACCATAATCCAGGCTACATGGACAAGAGTAAATAAAACATACACATAGACAATTTAGTATAGCCAGTCAATCATTCTGCTTTTAGGAGGTGGGTGAAGACTGGTTTCACCAGTAAAAAGATATGCAGATATAAGGACAACATGCAAAACTCTATGCAGACTGTGACCAGAAGTCAGTACTGAACCCCGACCCTGAAGTTATGAGTAGTGATCTGACCACTAAGCCACCATGCTACCAATAGATGGTGTTGGAGCTCTTCTAGATAGATAGATATAAGAAAATATTATAAGGCAAGAAAACATTGCTCGGGAATAATATTGAAAGGTTTCTTAGATGTTTACTCATTCAGTGTTTTATATAATTGATGAAATTGATTTATCTATGCTTGTATTTAAGTGGGTAGTGGCAAGGAAGATTAGTTCTGAGGAAGTCTACATAGAGTAGATGAAAGCGCTTAACTCTCGTGTATGTTATGGACTTTAGCTTTTTTAATTCTCAATAAATGCATTCTGTTTAAAGAAGTTGGTGTTCAGTGCTGCTATATCAGACTGAGAGCGGATTTTGGTGCCATTTGTTATACTGTCGACCGTTCCAGGTACTATTCATTTTTCTAAGTTGGGGGAGGAGATGGATTCCTTGGACGAATTGCCCTCCATTTTTTCACCTAGGAGAGACGATATACACAAATTGCAGTCTGAAATGGCAGTAATCAAGGGAGAACTCACCCGGTTGATTGAACTCATCAGTCAACCTGATTTGAATGACTCTAATGGTTTGAACGAACGGAAAGTGATGTCACCACATATGCCACGTGGATCTGGAGTAATTGATTCTCTACCTAACGGCCAGAGCGAAGGCGTGGGACAGACAGAACGAGCTTCTTATGGAACCAACAAATCTAACCATGAAGGGGTAGAACACCTCTTCAGTGGCATTGGAAGTGGATCGGAGCTAGACTACAACATATCGGGCGCAAAACCTAAACGAGTGGCGCCCAAAAGAACGTATGCTATGGCAGGACAGCCTACGCATAGAGGTACTGTACGAAACCCTGTTATACAGAACAATAATGGTAATCAGAAACGCTATGATTTTAGTAGTTTTTTAGTGTCCAATTTTGACTTTAATGGGAAAATTAAGAATGTTAGTCCGAGGAAAGACGTTGGTAACAACTCACAGGAGAACAGAACGTTTAAAGAGTACATTCACGAGTTCGGAAAGAAACTCAAAATTCTCAAAAGCATTCAATTGGACAATATGTACTTAAAAAAGTGTTTGGACACTAATATAGTACCCATGGGACTCAGGTTTTTTAAATATCCCATGGGAATTGTAATGGATGAAGGGAATATAAATGAATGTACAAAATGTTCAACAATTTTGGTTTTACCTTCATGAAATTTATTATTTCTTGTAATGATAAGAAAATATGTGGATTAATGTCTGAACTTGAAAAGTTAGATTACATTATTACCAATGATCTTTTATTTGAGGAATGTGAAATGTCCTTTAATGCACAATATACCTGGGTTGAAAATCAAATTAATAAACAATATGATAGGAAATGTAAGAAAATGAGAAGAGATATACAACAGTATGTCAGAGGTGAGGCATATAGATGGGGAACATATAAGAATGAACCCAACAGGAATAATAATGGTGATGATGATCAGGAATTTAATTATAATAGGTACAGTAAAGGAAGAAAAGGAAGGTATGAGTATGCTTCTGATTTTTTAGGGGGCAACAAAAACTGGCAGGCCCAAAACAAGGGACAGTTCAGTGGTCAGGGCAAGTGGCAAGGAAATCATTGGGAAAAGACACCGGACTACAGGAGAAGAAACAATTAGGGGATACGGTAGGAATAATAAAATATAATGACATACATTACAGTTTAGGAGATTTTAGCATTTTTAATTATACACAAACTGAATTGAATGATGATTGTTTTAAACTATTATCCAAAGGAATGAAGTACGTTCCTAATGATAATATTAATATAGTGGATTATATAGTTGATTTTAAAAAAGTATTTAAGAAAACTTAATTTAGCCTTGTATTTTGAAGGAAAAAACACTATTCAATTGAATAAATTTAAGAAGAAAAGCACTTTTACACCCCCAATGAATCATGCGTTGGCCACATTTGAGAAGGTTGTTACAGACTAGATATATGAATATGAGAATAAAAGGAAAAAACTTTTTAAAAACAAGTTTAATTTACAATTTAGTGAATTTAAACTTTTAAAACAAATTCAGGCCAACAAAAATATAAGAATCATGCAACCTGATAAAGGTGGGGGGCGGTGATTTACGACACTGTTGAATATGTAAATAAAATTAATAGCATTATGTTAAACTCAGGAAATTATGAGGTGTCATCCATTAATGAAGTAAATATAGGGTACCATAAAATTGATTTATTTTTAGAAGAATTATTGTTAGATGAAAGGATTGACTCAGATATGTATAATTTTTTGAAGGCTGAACAACCCATTATTAGTACTATAGTGGGTATACCTAAAGTGCATAAGGATATAAATGATCCCCCCTTCTGGCCCATTATTTCTGGTAACAGATCAAAAACTTTTTCTTTTGGCAAAGTGATAGATAGCTGGTTGAAACCCACTTATAGTAAAATTAATCACATACTTAAGGACTCTTGGGACTTCTTAGGAAGGTTGGTTCCAACATTAGTTACAAATGATATGTTTCTGGTAACAGTAGATATAGTAGATCTTTTTTCATACATACCCCAGGATGAAGGGTTAATTAGATTCAATCACAGTATAGAAAAATTCTATGGTTTAAACTGGGATGAAATATGCTTGATTATGGAATTCATGGAAGTAGTCCTGTCTTACAACTATATCCTATTTGAAGGAGAGTACTGTAGGCAATGTAAAGGGGTAGCTATGGGGGCAGCATGTGCCCCCATTTTTGCTAATCTGTTTTTATTAGATTGGGAAACAGAATATATACTGCAATCTGAATGGAATGACAATATACTGTGTTATCTAAGATTTTTGGATGATGTGTTTTTAATATGGAAGGGTGATGAGAGTAGCCTCAATGAGTTTAAAATGTATTTAAACACTAGGTGTGATTATTTAAAATTCACATTCAGTGTGGACCAGAGGTCCATATCTTATTTGGACACTCGTATCACAGTAGAGAATGGCAGATTTAAATCTAATATATACAGAAAGGACACCTTTAGTAACGCATATTTGGAATATTCTAGCTGCCATCCTAGTTGTCAGAAAAAGAGTATAATTAACGGTCAGTGTATAAGGGCAACTAGAATGACTTCTGAATTTTCTGATATGGTATTAGAAATGGATATTATAGGGAATATGTTCAAGACAAGGGGTTATCCCATGGGGATGATATCAGATATAAAAGAGTATGTGACAAAAGAATGGGGGAAAAAATATAAACCCATATTATTAACAGGGACAAATCACATTCAAGGGGTAAATGTGACAAATAAAGATATGGGTATTAATGAGTTTACTAGGGCATGTATTTTGCAATATGCCCCCCAAGTCGGAGATATTAAGAAAATAAAATAACTGGAACATACTTAAAACTGATGACAGTGTATATAAGACAGTGGGGGGGGGGGCACCTAAATTCGTATCCAAGAATGGATGCAACTTGAAAATGACACTAGAAAAGAAAATCATGGATATCAACCTTGGACATAAATCCATAGGCACCACAAAATGTGGGAGTTGTAATCAATGTGGGTTAATTATTAGGGTACCTCATTTAATTTTGGATGACAAAAATAGAACAGAGGTTAGATTTCGAAAAGGAAATTGTAGAACCTCCCACTTAGTTTATCTGGCAAAGTGTACTAAACGCCCCTGTTTTTATGTGGGGAAGACGGAGAGATGTCTTAGAAATAGAATCTATGACCATTGTTACAAAATAAGAAAACAGGATACTAACAATGCCTTATGGAGACATCTTAGTGGTAATAAGCACTATGATTCCTTTAATTTTGGCATTTTAGAAGAATGTATAAAATTAAATCCAAGAGGGGGAAGTATGAAGTACAAACTTGGAGAGAAGGAAACTAGGTGGCAAATTAAACTCAATGCCTCTGTTCATCCTGGACTTAATGAAACTATTTTCATTAAACCTATTTTGGAAAATAGAGGGTAGTAGGGATAGCCAGAGATTATACAATAGGTATAGTTAAAATAAGGATGATTTTTACTGTGGCACACATGTCATTATTACACATTTTTCACTGTTATACATATTTTTATGTGGTAAGCAATTGTTTTTAATATGGTTACAAGTGTGGGAAGTTTGAATGAATAGAAATTGTTTTTTTCTACATAAAAAAGTCAATTGACAAGGAAATGAAGCACTGGGCACTTTAAATTTTCATTACAATTCATTATATTTTAATTGATTTTATATAATTGATGAAATTGATTGATCTATGCTTGTATTTAAGTGGGTAGTGGCAAGGAAGATTAGTTCTGAGGAAGTCTACATAGAGTAGATGAAAGCGCTTAACTCTCATGTATGTTATGGACTTTAGCTTTTTTAATTCTCAATAAATGCATTCTGTTTAAAGAAGTTGGTGTTCAGTGCTGCTATATCAGTCTGAGAGCGGATTTTGGTGCCATTTGTTATACTGTCAACCGTTCCAGGTACTATTCATTTTTCATTCAGTGTTTTGTAGAAATAAAACACTTTCATCACTTCAGCCTACTGCTAGAATTCACACAGACGTGTTTTATCTTACTGCAAAAACATGGATGGTTATCTTAGGACACTAAGACAGTGTAAAGTTGCATTTCAAAAAGACATACCAGCTACAAATTTTTTTGCCATTTTTATAATAAACTTAGATCACCTGTTTATATATGGTAAGTAACTTTCCATTAGTAAATGTTTTATTTATTCCTTTGCTGTTTATCTTTGGCTTACCAAAGGGAAAATAGTTAAAATCTCATATTTTAGCAAGTTCTTACAGTGCTCATAGACATTTTTACTTCTAGCTAATTTGAACTGGACTAATCCATCCGTGCTTAGCCTGTTTCCTCTTTAGGAAAGAAGGTCTTATCTCAAGAATTATTAGAACGATAATATATAATGTCATAACATAGATGTTAGAATATACTGAATTTTGCACTGTGAAATTCTGCTTAACAATAAATTTTTTGGGCTCCTTTACTGATGGTCATGATGAAATTCCTTGAGTATCAGTTGCGTGAAAAAAAAAAGATGGAAAAAAGTTTATCACTGTTTTCCATATAAAATAATTGCAGTGAAACTTCTGAGTGTGAGCTAGCAATAATTTACCTGTTTTGGGAGATTTCTCCCTTCTTTATGTTGGTGTCTCAGTGAAGTTGATATGTTTAAGTTTGAAGAGTATGGAGGGCTTGCCTCTACACTGGGGAAAACATTTAAAGTTGATTTTTTTTACCCTTCAGTGTTTGGGGCATTATTTTTTATTGCCTCAGCTTGCCAGTATATTAAAAGTTGAAGATTCATAGTAGAACAAATTATTTGTAATGAAATATAAAATGCATCTCTTATACTAATAGTAACTACTTCATACCTGTCAACCTCTTAGTGCAAGAAATCTGGACAAAGCCCGACACAATTGGGGGGGGGGGGTCAAAGGCCCAAGAATAGGGACATATTTTAAATACTGCTCTTATAAACTTAAAAAGTTGCTAGAGTAACAGTGTTTGTTTTAACATACATTTTCTGAAGGATTTGAAGTCTGAAACTCAAATGTATACCATTATTTAATGACTTAAATCCTCAGATCATCCCAGTGATTTGCAAGAAAGCCAGAAATTGTATGAGAGACAGACCAAAAATGTGAGCCAAAAATCTGGACATTATGCGAAAATCTGTACAGTTGAGAGGCATGGTTATATACTACATGTTAATATCATTTTAACATTTAATTTGTTTTATATAATAATTAAGCATATAGTTATTGTGCTGTACTTATTCATACAGCTCTACTGTCACATAGGTAAAACTAGTTATTTTTAATTCAGTATAGGATGCAGTTATAATTTTTGTTGTAGGCCTTCCATCATAAACCCATGCACTCTTTTCTGACTTCCAGCTATCCTATCGTCTCATAAGTCATATGCAAAGCTCATTGAAATGATAATTTTTTAAAAGTAAGTTATCGTACCAATGAAATTCTACCATTTAGCTCCCACCCTCTATAACTTATATACATAAAGTCCAGGTAACACAGGAGGGAAAAGGGGAGAAAGCTTACATTTAAAATACATAATTTTGATGAGCTATAGATGCAAGGACTTGTGAGCTTAGCTAGTAACTTGATAAGTTTCCTATCTCTTCTTCTGTATACTGTCATGCATGACATTTCAGATTTAACATACAGCACTTTACTCAAAAGGCCTAAGTTTTTTTAGCATGAGTAGGAAGTGTACCTATAATTTTGACATTTTGCTTTAACACACATATAGCTAGCTATATTTATTTTCTCCTTTATGCCCTTTTGTTAGAATACTGTCAGACCAAGTTCATTTTAGTTTTCTTTTCCAAAATACATCACAGAAGATTTTCAGCTGGGCCGCAACTAGAACCCATAACTTGAAAGCTTACTTCAGAAAAGGCAAAGTGTACCAGTGGATACATTCAAGATAGTGGTATTCCAAAGATTAAGCCATAAAGGGTCTATCTCTGATAGTGAGGAATTCCTGCATGAGAGTAATAGTGCTGAATTGGAGTACATTTAATGAAAATCATCAAAGGTAGAACTGTATAAATAAAACGTTAAAAAAGGTTGCACTGTACAAGTTATTCCAATGACACCATGTTTACAAATATTTTGGACACATTCCTGTTTTCTGCAGTCACATCGTACAGCACTGTGCAAACTGCATACTGTAAAACACTGTTCTGATTATCCATCTTAATTTGTGTTGTATGTGAATTACATTCCCACATATATGAAAATAGGGCAGCCTTTCCCAGCAGGAGATAGAGAGTTACCCATGGTTGAAGACAGTTAGACTTGATGCTAATAATGTCAGTCTTTAAAGCTATATGCCAGCTGTCATGCATGTGACAGAATGATGACATAATAGCACTATCTGCCCTCCCCATTCTTAATCAGATGTTGTACTGTGGATTATATGACTGTCTTCTATGAGGCTAGTCCATGTTGTTAAGGTAATCAAGGAAACAATTCTTCAAGACAGCCAAATGTGCAGTAATAAAATCTGGGGAGAAACTTAAATGGAAGATGCGAGGAAGAATATTTTTTTTAGAATAAAAAATATCATGAATGGAAATCATTCTCCACAAATGTCATGAAGAAAAGACTGAATGCATTTTCATAACACATTATACAGAATTAAGGGTACTTTAGTGAATGTGGAAGGGGAAAAAATCAAACCAGGTCTGCAATGTTGTAAGACATGGAGAAATTGCCAGATCAGTGGCAGAAATCCCTTCTGTTGATCAGGTTATATGATTTTGTTACCACAACAAAATAATAACATGGATTGTACTTCTGTATAAGGCCCCCTTCAATTGTGCACCATGATAAATCAGTAAATTTATATTAATACTTGAGAAACATAAATGCACTTTTGACTGTTTATGACAGAATATGCTACATTTGTATAATTTATGTGACTCATTGCTGTTTTTGTGCTGATTGTATTAGATCTATCCACATACGATTTTATGATTTAATTTTGTTATTGATTTTATGTTTACTGCTGTTTTTGATTGATGTCATTAAGTGATTCTAATGTAAATGAATAATGTTAAGTTGTCAATCTCGCCTTCATTCTTGCTTGATGGGTTCGGAGCCGATCCCTCGGCTCCGACTCGGCACTTGCTAAGCTCGAGAGTCACTTTTACCAGCTCGAGGCAGCCCCATATCCCATGATGCAAGGCGGTAAGTTCCCAGATCTCGTTTGCCGCTTCGCTTAGGAGGTCTTCTTTTTACCAGCTCCTGGTAAGTTGTTCACTTTTGTGAGTTTTAAGCCCCTTTTAGTAAAAAAACCTTTTATTGATAGTTTTAAGTTTATTTTGTACCTTTTCTGACAGGAAATCCCTATCTTCTTTATTTTTGTTAGTCAAACTTTTCACTATCCCATCCCCCCCCTGTTAGGGTGTGTGTGTTGGTTTTATAGAATACCTTTTGGTATTTATTTGCTAATTTTGACTGGTGTGTGTGTGTGTTTTTTTCAGCACCATGTCAAAGGAGAGGGTCTCAGGTTTTAAGAAGTGTGACTCGTGCTGTCAGAAGATGTCTCTGACAGACAGTCACACTTCTTGCCTGTATTGTCTGGGCCCTCTTCACCTGCAGGACTCCTGTGCTATTTGTCATTCCTTCAGCCAGAGAGTCCTGCAGGAGAGACGAATAAGCTGATACTTAGGGGCCTTCTTGCCGGAGGGCTCTCCGCTAAGTCGGCTCCACCAAAATCAGCAAAATCTTCCAAGGCCCAGGCTTCTGTATCTAAGCCTGCGGCCTCGGCTCCGACTCGTTGAGTCTAGATCGCTCCGGCTGGAGCCGATTCTGGCTTGACAGCCTTCAGCACCGATGGCTATCGGTGCGAATCTGTATTGACCACTTCGATGTCGGCTCCGATCGGCTCCGACACCCATGTGGCACAGGCATCGTGTCGGCTCCGATCGGCTCCGACACCGTTACTTTGGTGGCTGTATCGGCTCCGCTGGAGCCGATACATCGAGGCTTCCTGTCGGCTCCGAGAAGTCGGCTTCGACAGGATCTATAGTATCGGCTCCGATGGGTCATTCCCGGAAGAGGTCGAGGTCTCCTTCCTTGGAGCCGATACTTCGGCCCGCTTCACCTCTTCTATCGAACGGAGCCATCGGAGCCGATCTTCAAGGTCATCCAGGTTGTCAGATCATGACCTAGAGACAGTGGTCAGTAGATTACTTAAGTCACAGGTACTGGCCCAAATGTTACACAGTCCGTCTCAACAGACGACTGTTGGTCCACACCCCGTTAC
This sequence comes from Protopterus annectens, assembly GCF_019279795.1. NCBI lineage: Eukaryota > Metazoa > Chordata > Ceratodontiformes > Protopteridae > Protopterus > Protopterus annectens. Next base: position 403,249,423 of record NC_056746.1, on the reverse strand, counting down.
AGTTCCTCCTTCAACTCTACCCCAGAGCTTGGAGTTGGAGTCTTCGAATGGTTACTGCTACGGCTGGAGGACGGATACCCCTTCTGTTCCTTCAGCCTCTACTCTTATCTCCTCTTGAGACCTTCCTTAGAGGGATTCGTGGTCGGGCTTCCATGGTCTCCTCCAAGGGGTGAGTGGCATAGGACCCTTGTCCGAACCCGCCTTCCCTTGGAGCCTCGGCCTTGGTGAGCTCGGCTCCGACATCTGCCTCGAGACTTCCCTTCGGTGGTCCCTGGAGTTCCTAGCTCTTCGAGCGGGTTCTCTCGGACCTGCCTGGGAGGGGAGCATTCGAGGTGATGAAGAGTGTACTGGCCACTGGTATCAGTCAGCAGTCTGTTCCCGTAGCTCCTCCCTCTATAGTACCTGTTGACATCTCTGCCACTTCTCTTGCTACAGGACCCAGAGATCCTCCGCCTCAGGTTTCCCATTGGGAATTTCCTCTTCCGAGGATTCTCCTGATGTTTCGGAGATCCTCCTAGGAAGAGGACTTGTAAGAGGAAGCATGTAGACTCCCCGAGTCTGTCACTGGATACTGACTTTGATGAGTCAGAGGGATCCCCTAGATCCCCTCTGAGGATGTCTCCTTCTCAGACATCCTAGAACTTGAAACAGAGGGAAACTGGCCCACCAACAATCCCTCTGAGGATGAGTCAGTATACCTAGAGGCGTTTGGATCTCGGCCCTCCACCTCCTGGGTGTCTCCGCCTTCGACCCCCTTATGCAGGTTATTGCTCGAAAGGCGTGGGCAGCTCCTGACTCTGTAGAGCCAGTCCCTAGGAGGCCTTCAAAATTCATCACTGCCCCGAAAGTGACAAACAATTCCTTACTAAGGGTGTCCCGCTGATGCCATGGTGGTGGCTGCGGCCACCAAAAGGAACTTGCAGATCCTTCCGTGCCCCCATCCTCCTAATAAGGACTCTAGGACCATGGATAGTACGGTAAGCGGATGTTTTCCTCAGCGACCTTTGCAATGCGTTCGCTGAATTACCTATGTCACTTCACCAGACTCCAGAGATATCCTGAAGGAGCTGGGAGAAGTAGTTCAGGATCCTACAGCTGCAGGGGCTCAAGAAAAAATTGCTTTGCAGCTAGGAACCCTCAATTCCATTGCAAACTCCTCCATGCGGCTAATATCTTATGCTGCGGATGGAGCGAGTAGAGCCGCAGGTACAGGTGTGGCTCTTAGACGCCAAGCCTGGATGCGGCTATGTGATTTTATGGATCCCTTTAAGGCGTCCTTCACAAATTCTCCCTTTGATGGGTCAGCTTTGTTTGGCCCTCAGGTGAAGGAAACCTTGACCAGGTGCGAGCAGGACGGCAAGACTCTTTCTGCTGTTGGAGTCCGTTTTCCACCCCTTCTAGACCTTATCCCAAAGGACAGAAGGGCGGAAGATGTGGTTCCGAATCCCAAGGAGTCACGCCGGATTCACGTGGTCAGTTTACCTCTAGAGGCAGAGGGGTAACAACAACAGACGCTCTAGAGGCAGAGGGGTCCAAGAACCAGGGAAACAGGGAGCCTCTCTCTGACAAGCCCTTTCAGCATCCCTGAGGTGTTGCCCGCTGTCCCTCCTTGGAGGCAGTCGGGAAGATTATCACTGTACCCAGAAGCCTGGCATTCCCTCACTCAAGACAGATGGGTACAGTCGATCATATCCAAGGGTTACATAATTCCTTTCGAGGAAAGTCCTTCCCTCAAGTTCCCTTCCAGATGTACCACCCGGTCTAAGGGAGATTGCAGAGTCAGAAATCGCAAAACTACTGCAAAAGAGCCATTCAGCCAGTTACAATAGACCATTCAGAGCCGGAATCTACTCAAGGTTCTTTTGGTCCCCAAAAGACGGGAGACTGGAGACCAATATTGGATCTCAGCAGACTCAACAAGTCTGTCAGGAAGACAAGATTCCAAATGGTCACTCTTCAGTCAATTCTGCCCTTCTTACAGAAGGACAACTGGATGTGCTCAATAGATCTTCAGGATGCGTACTATCACATCAAAATTCACAGATGCTCCAGGAGATTTCTCCGCCGCTGGGGTCCAGTCATTTCCAGTTCAGAGCCCTGCCCTTTGGTCTCACTACAGCCCCCAGAGTGTTCACCAAATGCATGGCAGTGGTCACGGCTCACCTGAGACGTCAAGGATTCCAGGTGTTTCCGTATCTCGACGACTGGCTCCTGTCAGCCACCACCATGCATCAGCTTATACAAGCCAGGGATTACACAATAGACCTTTGTTCTCATTTGGGCATCTCAATCAACTTCGAAAAGTCATCCTTACCGCCCTGCCAGTCTATTACCTTCATAGGCGCAAACTTAAACACTGTTCGATGTCAGCTACCCTTACAGAACAAAGAGTTTCAGACATTCAGACTCATGTCAGGATCATTCTGGCCAGCAAGAAAATACAGGCCAGAATGGTTCTAAAGGTATTAGGTCTCATGGCTGCGGCCATTACTCTTCTTCCCCTGGCTCGATTCTACATGCTTCTTCAGTGGATGCTGTTCACACAGTGGTCATACCAGCAACTTCCAATGCGTCACCAGATTCTGGTGACACAGACATACAAAGAGCATCTTGCTTGGTGGATCACATCGTCTCAGGTTCACCAGGGCAGGTTCTTTGTACCCCCATCCCCGATAGCCACTGTCACCACGGATGCCTCCCTGATCGGGTGGGGGGGTCATTATCAGGGCAGGATGGTTCATGGGACGTGGCAGCCGTTCGAGTACCATCTGCACATAAATGTCCTGGAGATGAGAGCAGTGCCTTTAACGTTGCAAGCCCTCAACGACTTTCTTCCCGTAGGGACAATTGCAGTCCACACAGACAACATGTCTGTAGTTTGGTATATCAACAAACAGGGCGGAACCAAGTCCTACCCCTTGTGTCGAAGCGCTCAGACTATGGCAATGGGCTTATCTCCTCTCATCGGTTTCTGGTAGCAACGCATATCCCTGGGAAAACCAACATTATAGCAGACAGATTGAGCAGAGCTATCCTCATGCCTCACGAGTGGTCTCTCAAGCAATCTATAGCGGAAGAGATTTTTCTGGAATGGGGTCGTCCATGTTGCGATCTTTTTGCTACTCCCCAAAACAGCAAATGTCCAGACTTCTTCAGCCTCTTTCCTCTATCAGGCCATCCCCCCAGAGACGCTCTGACCCAGGATTGGCCCCAGGGACTTCTTTATGCCTTCCTCCATTTCCTCTGATCCCTCAGGTGATCCAGAAAGCTACCGCTTTGAGAGCCAAATTGATTCTCATTGCCCCTTACTGGCCTCGACAAGTTTGGTTCGCGTTCCTCCATCATCACCTTTTGGTGCAGCCGTGGCATCTGGACCCAGTGCCAGACCTTCTGATTCACCAATCGGGTCAGCTGCACCGGTCAATCCCTTCTCTCAACCTCACAGCATGGTTGCTCCACTTCCTTCCTTAGCCAGGCTTCCGTTGATCTCTAACCCAGTTAGAGATATCATAGTAGCTTCGCTAAAATCCTCTACCAGGAGGGTTTATACAAGCAAATGGAAACGTTTCTCTTATTGGGCTAAGGCCCAAAATATTGATCCTTTTACTGCCCCTGTTCAGGCAGTCCTGGACTTCTTAGCAGAGATTTTTCATGCAGGCTCCTCTTCTTCCACAGTCAGAGTTCAATTGGCTGCTATCTCTAATTTTCATGTCGGGATAGCAGATCATAATATTATGTCCCATAGGCTCTGCAGGGCCTTCTTGAAAGGAATTTTCCTACTAAAGCCTCCAATCAGGAATCCTCCTCCTCAGTGGGATCTAAATTTAGTGCTGACATCCTTGATTCTTCCCCCTTCGAGCCAGCTGTTTCTTGTTCCCTGAAATATCTTTCTTGGAAAACTTTATTCCTAGTGGCTATTACATCTGCCAGGAGGGTGTCTGAACTTCATGCTCTTTCGGTTCGACCCCCCTATTTGCTTTTTCACAAAGACAGAGTATCTTTGAGAACTAATCCATCCTTTTTACCTAAAGTCGCTTCAAAGAACAATCTGAATCAATCCATTGATCTCCCTGTATTTTTTCCTAACTATTCAGATAGAGCTGAACAAAAGCTACATTATCTTGATGTCCACCGTCAACTTAGATATTATTTGGACAGAACAAAAAAATTTAGAAAATCTGATCAACTTTTTGTTTCCTATGCGGATAATAAAAAAGGCCTTCCTGTTTCTAAAGTGACCTTGTCCAGATGGCTTTCTTCGGTCATCTCTGAAATTTATACGCTCGGGGAAAACAGCTGTGCTCAAAACCTAAAGCACATTCAACTAGGAGCTTAGCTACTTCTACAGCCTTTCAAGCTAGACTTCCTTTGGACACTATTTGTGCAGCGCCACTTGGCCTACTCCTCACACTTTTGTTTCCCATTACAAATTGGACTTGGCCTCCAGGGACAGAGCCAGTTTTGGCTCTACAGTCCTCAAGAGTTTGTTCCATTGAGCCACCCAGGATAGAGGTGCTAGGACGCTGTCCCATCAAGCAAGAATGAAGGCGAGATTGACAACTTAACATTAAGAAGTTATGTACCTACCATAACGCTCCATGTTAGTTGTCTTCTCGCCTTCTTCGACCCTCCCTCCTTCCCCTGGCCTGGACAAACCTTGATAAGAAACTGTTATGCTGAAGACCATTCAGACCTGGTCCTTCTTCCATCTGTAAGTTTTCTTTCTTCCTTTGGGAAGTATTTTATGCTTGGTGCTATTGCCCTTTGTTAGCAAACGAGATCTGGGTACTTACCGCCTTGCATCATGGGATATGGGGCTGCCTCGAGCTGGTAAAAGTGACTCTCGAGCTTAGCAAGTGCCAAGTCGGAGCCGAGGGATCGGCTCCGAACCCATCAAGCAAGAAAGAAGGCGAGAGAAGACAACTAACATGGAACGTTATGGTAGGTACATAACTTCTTATTTCTGCTTTTTCTGCCCAGGGTTATGCCTGTAAAACATATTTGGACCAGTATAGTTACACACTTAAAAAAAATATATTTCAGTCCAGCACAGGGGCTTCATTAGTGCACAGACCTTCGAAAATGATGGAATTATAAAAGGAGGTTTCTTGGTTACTATTGGTCATATATTGAATAGAAAGTACTCCTATCATCATTAGAACAAGTTATATGTACTTTTGAGATGAGAAACATTTTACTGCACTACCACAGGAACCTACTCCCCCAGTGTGAATCTGCTCCCCAGTGTTCTGTTGACTCTTTGATCTCCAGACTTATAACTGTTCCCCATCTTTGCACAGAGTAACACTGTGCACCACCCAAATGTAGGGAGTCTTTTCTTTCAGTGACAACACACGATCAGAGTAGCTAGAGGTTCGAGCAATAGGTAGAAGTTGTACATTCTGAGAATGTTTTTTTTCAACTGCTCCTACTACATTGACTCTTAATACCTGAAAGCAGTCCAGCTGAGGCAATATTATGGTTTTAATTTAAAATTTTAGAAAGTTTGCTTTTATCACTCCTAAGTCACTAAAGCATGTATTGCCACTGTATGTTGAACGTTCATGCAAAATGTTCTTCATCTTAATCACTGCTGCAGTAGCCTTAGCTATATGGGTTATATCCTGCCAAGGATATAACATTCAGCCAGTTTCCAAAGCTTCAGGGCATCTTCCATGCACCCAAATTGTCAAACAGCTTGTGTTGAGTTGACTAAAAAACATGTTTGGGTACGAAGCCCTTCAGAGCTTTGCTGTCACCAAAGAGTGCAATGCTCTGAGGTTTTGAGGCTCGACTGTTGTCTTGTGTTTTCCTTAGCTGGACAGGTAAGTTCCCTTTGAGGGAAAAAAAACTTCCATTTTCTTATTTTTTGCTGATGTTTTATTACTTTCCTCTTCAAGAAAGTTATTTTACAGCTATGAGTGTTGTCTTTTAATGGATTGTTTCAAGAATGTAATGGACTACTTGTCTATTTAATATGGAGAAATTTTGATTATTTTAAGGTCTGTCAAAAAAAAAGTAACTGTTGTGATCTGGTAGTTTTACTGGCATTGTTGCTTGTTTTGCCCAGGATAGAGGCACCATTTTCAGCTTGACCATGGAACAGATTGTCACTCCCCATGGTCGATTCTTCTTACAGTCACAAAAAGAAAACGTTAAGCAAACAGCCTTTGCCACCACAGCAGGCTAGCAGTTTACCTCAGCTGCTGGTGGGTGACTCTGCTGTGGCCATTTGTTTTACCTCAAACCACTCATCTTTTACCCCGGATCTCTCAAGTGCAGTTCTTACAGTCACTATGGGCGGGGGGTAAACCATGTACTCTGTGGCTGGTGGGGTCCCCTCACTGAGCAAGGGAGAACCACTCTTGCTGGTCCTAGAAGAGGAAAAAGAGGAAGGTGTCTCTGTTGTGTCAGAATGCTGTGCCCATCTCTGGGGAAGCTGGCTCCAATTTTCTTGTCAAAAAGAAACCAAACATGTATCTACTCCTCTTCAGATTTCTTTGGCTTGGAGTAGTTTACTGGGCTATCTCAAGGCTATTTCAGGGTATTGTTCTTTCTTGTAGAGTAATTTCTGGTAAAATAAAGATGGACACCTCTGTTCCTGAAGAGATTAACATTATTAATTTGAACAGGTAGATGCAGGGATGGATTCAGGGTTTTGTCACCTCATCACATGTTTTCATCCTCATGGCTTATCTCCCCGGGCCTCTGCTGAAAATGGACATGCATCCAGTTAGACTAGCCCGGTCAACAAATGTAAAATAAAATAAAAATAAATAAATAAAATGGTGTCCTGACTCTGAATAAACCTGTGTGCTGCACTTCGTTAGTCTACTTGTGCTGAATTTTTCCTAATAATGCAGAGAGTATTTAATTTGTCATATTTCAATAAAGTAATGGCAGAAGCTGTCATTTTTGTTTTTCAACCATATAAATTCCAAAACAAATTTTGTCTTTCGAGTTTCGAGATTCACATAAACTCTCAAACCCTATCATTTTGACATTTCATCTCTCATCTCTCTCTCTCTTTTTCTTCCACAGAGTAATCATGATTTTCACATTTTGCTAAGAAAAATTACTGAGCCACCAATTTCTTCTGAAATTGCTGCAGTCCATATTACATATTTGTCAGAATTAATCTGCTGCAGCCACCAGTGTCTGTGAAGCTGCATGATAACTTGTCTGAAAACTGGAAGCTTCAGATATAGAATGCTTTACTAGCTAAGTTAAGTACAAACTTGCAGTGTTAAAGATTGTACTGCATTTTATTTTTCTAATTGTTTTATTGAATATTGTGGTCTGTGTCTCTCTGAAGTTATTTATTTTTCTATTTAATTGTTTCATAGAATACTGTGGTCTCTCTCTCTCTCTTTCTCTCTGCAGTTAGTTTCCCATACTCCCTCCCTGTTCTTGTTCTTGTATTAATCTTGGTGGCTTTGGAATTGCCCACCCCTCTTGTAACTTTGTGTTTCAACACTCCTCCTGGGTCTATGTCATTTGCTCACTAAACCGAGTACATTGAGATCATATTCTGACTAAACACTTCTACCAGTCCCATCTATTCAGCTCTCCCAGCTCTATTCCAGTCTAGTGTCACTAGCTCATTCTACCTCTAATACGGAGAGACCATTTGTGAAGGGCAAGCCACTTAGGTCCTTAATTTTGAATTATCTTCTGTTTCTCCTTTCCCCCTTTCCACTTTAAAAAAATTATAAGCGTGTTTCCTGCCTTTCCTGTAACTAGTCTAGTCCAGATACAGATTTGCTGTAACCAGGACTGTTTGTAAGCTTCTGAGCCCCAAAGCATTTCTATGTTGGAGGGAAGCCTTCTAGCTTATCAGTGGGAGTGGTAAGCACTAGGTAGCCTATCTACCACAAGAGTGGTTTCTGGCCCAGAAATTGTAGTTTATTGGCCGTTTGGGCAGTTTTTCTACCTCTTTCAACTTTCTGGTTTAAAAGCCTGTGTTTGCACTTGTTTCCTACCTTTCCTGCAACTAGTCTATTCCAGATACAGATTTGCTGTATCCAGGACTGTTTGTAAGCTTCAGGGCCGCCCAAGCCTTTCTGTGCTGGAGGGAAGCCTTCTAGCTTATCAATGGGAGTGGTAAGCACTAGGTAGCATGTCTACCACAACAGTGGTTTCTGGCCCAGAAATTGTAGTTTATTGGCCGTTTGGCAGTGCTTCCATCTCTTTCAACTTTCTGGTTTAAAAGCCAGTGTTTGCACTTGTTTCCCACCTTTCCTATAACTAGTCTAGTCCAGATACAGATTTGCAGTATCCAGGACTGCTTGTAAACTTCTGTGCCCCCCAAGCCTTTCTGTGTTGGAGGGAAGCCTTCCAGCTTATCAGTGGGAGCGTTAAGCACTAGGTAGCCTATCTACCACAAGAGTAGTTTCTGGATCAGAAATTGTAGTTTATTGGCCGTTTGGGCAGTTTTTCCATCTCTTTCAACTTTTTGGATTAAAAGCCCGCATTTACGCTTGTTTCCCACCTTTCCTGTAACTAGTCTAGTCCAGATACAGATTTGCTGTATCCCGGACTGTTTGTAAGCTTCTGAGCCCCACAAGCCTTTCTGTGTTGGAGGGAAGCATTCTAGCTTATCAATGGGAGCGGTAAGCACTAGGTAGCCTATCTACCACAAGATCCAGGTACAGATTCTTAGTTTTAGCACTTGAATTTGCTTATTCGTGCCCAGCACTTATTCAGAACTTCTTGTTAGGACTAAATAAGCTACAAATTACTACAGCACTCAACCTTCCTGTTTACCTAGAGGAAAACAGTTTTTGTACTTACTTTCCTCACTTGCTTAGGAAAAACAGCTCTTATACTCACTTGCTTAGAGGAAAGTAGTTTTTTATTCAGACATGTCCAAGGGTCAACTCCCAGTGTTTTTGCCTGTCTATCTGATGAATCTGGGCATCTTGGGGCAATGTAACAGTTGCCTCATGTAGACAGACATCCCTCTCCTCCTATCACCCAACACCACAACCTGTGAGAGATGCACTTATCTAGCCAAACTGGAGGCAAAGCTGTCTCCAACCAGGACTGAACTTGACAGTCAAGAGGAGAAGGTAAACACTTGCACCACACCACACTCTTAAGATAGTCCCACTAAACCTACCCCACCAAAATCCACACATAGAAACACTAAAACATTCATTGAGGTTCTCAGTAATAATCTGCTCAAGCAACAGAGACCTCCAAAGCAGAAATGCAAGCAACCTCCACCCCCCAACACAACCCAAATGACACATAGCCCACAGACTCAGTGTGCCAATAAACAACAGCCCATAAGAGAAAACAACGTACCCAACACACTAGTCATAGGTGACTCCATAGTCAGACACACTGATGTCCCACTCACCAGGCTGAACAAGGAGAAGGTTACTGTCAGTTTCCTGTCGGGTACCAGGTTCCGCAACATAACCCAAGCACTCAGGTCACTCCACAACTAGTACAAATATGACTCTGTCATTGACCATGTTGGTGTGAACGACTTGAGACTACCTCCCTGGACTACATGAAAAGAGACATGGAAGAGCTCTCTGATCTTGTAGGCTAGGCAAGTATGACCCTAGCCCTGAGTAGCATCCTGCCATCGTCCAGAATGATACCTCAGTACAAGGACAAAATTATTGACTTCAGCAATTGGCTAAGCTTCTGGTGTCATTCTAAGGGGATCCAGTATCTGTCTGCCTGGGATGACATGGTCGACAGACCACGATGCTTTGCCAGAGATGGCCTGCACCTGTCGCCCCTGGGATTCCAGATACTGGCTAAGGGGCTTGCCGCCCATATAGTGCCTTTTTTAGACAAGGTTCAAATGACAAATTCACCACCATAGCAGGAACAGGCAAGCAAAAATTGAGGGTAATGCTACTCAATGCTAGAAGTCTAAATCTCAAAATTCATTCACTCAAAGCACTCCTTATAATGGAGAACATCGATATCTGTGCAGTGACTGAGACCTGGTTCAAGGCTTTAGAGAGCACCCCTGCTTTACCAGGCTATAATTCATACCACACTTTTCGGCCATCTAACCTGGGCTAGAACACCAAAGGCGGAGGTGTGTCCATATTCATTAAGGATATCCACACCTCCAGGATAGTTGCGCAGCATAATGCATCTGAAGTTATCCAAGTGCAGCTAACTCTGGGCAAAACTGCAATCCAAATTGTAGCTTGCACCAGATCACCCACCATGCCCCAGGATTCCCACTCCTCTTTTCTTGATGTACTGGAAAATATTAGGGTTCAATCAAACACCCTAATAATGGGCGATTTCAATAACCCCACCACCATTAACTGGGAAAACTACTCATGTACCAACTCCTTTGTTCAACGCTTTCTGGAATTCATAAATTCCAATGCCCTGGATCAACTTATCCACATCCCTACCAGGGGCAACAGTATCCTAGACCAAGTCATTACCAACATGAGTGACCGGTGTTCCACATCTGAAGTCAACTCCTTGTTGGTCAGATGTGACCATAAGCGAATCACCCTAGATATCCGCATTCCACCCCCACCCACCATTAAGGAAACTGTGGTAAAAATTTTCTCCAAAGCCAACTTCATGCTTCTTAAGACAGAAGTGGCTAACTTCATGACACCCACGCAGATGGACAATACAGTTACGACTGCTGAATCCTACACAAATGCACTGTTTAAGCATTTACATGAGTGCATGGATCGTGCTATCCCAAACAGAACCAAGAAGCTATCCTCCAAAAAAAGGAAGCCAATCTGGTGGTCCCCTGCCATAAACAAACTCTACAATAGAAGGAAGAAATTGTTGCAAAAGAGAGTAAAATCCCATGAATGGAGGAGCTCCCTGGTCAGCCTCAGTAAGAAGCTGAGATGCCTTATAAGATCCTCCAAAGCTAGCTACGAAAACAAAATCGCCACTGATTCTAAGGGCAACCACAAAGTATTTTATAGCTTTGTCAAAAATCTCAATGGCAACACCCAGATCTGCTCTGAGTTACAGCACAACGGCACGAAAATTACAGAACCAACTGATATTGCCAACATCCTGGCGGATAGGTTCAGTGCTAACTTTACCCCCCTCTCACCCCCTAAAGGGCCCATATCTATACAGGAAGAATGCAGACTCTGTGTAATCACATCTATGTAGGTAGAGCTGCACTCTCTAAAACAAAAAGCACAGCATCCATGGTACCGGACAATATCCCATGCTGCGTTTTACATGAATGTCAGAACGAACTGGCTCCCCACCTAAGCACCATGTTCAGTCATAGTCTCATGGCAGGCTTTGTGCCCACTGAATGACACACAGCAACAGTTATCCCACTCCACAAAGGGGGAGCCACCACTTATCCAGGGAACTATCACCCTATTAGCCTGACGAGCCTGGTCTGCAAGGCCATGGAATGTGTCATCATGGAACTCATAAACAAAGACATTGGTAACCGCCAAACTCTGGACCCCACCCAGTTCAGGTTTGTGAAAGGCAGATCATGGCTTCTGAACCTGATTGACTTCTTTGAGGCAGTCACCAAAGCTGTAGACGAGGATAAGGTGGTTCACACAGCTTATCTTGACCTCACCAAGGCTTTCGACACCATCCCCCATTCTGGAATTATAGCTAAACTCACTAAACTACGTATAAATCCCTACGTCACAAGATAGGTTGCCAAGTGGCTCACTGACAGAACTCACACTAAAAGTTGCAGACTCCAAATCTGACTTCAAACCAGTGACAAGTGGAGTACCACAGGGTTCAGTCCTGGGACCTCTCCTGTTTGATATCTACTTCTCTGAAGTACAGACTAACACAGAAGGCCTCTGGCTAATGAAGTTTGCAGATGACTGCAAACTAGGAGTCATAGTTGAGTCCCCAAATGATGTGGACATCCTACAGAAGGGCCTCACTGAGACAGATGGCTAGTGTCAGAGGCATGGCCTCAAGCTCAGTGCCAAAAAGTTCATTGTCATCCCCTTTGGTAAAAACTTTGTACCCATGAACTACCACATAAACGGCAGTCTAGTTAACGTCAAAAGTGTGATGAGACCTTGGGACTCAGGTGGACAGTAGTCTCTCCTTTGATCATCGCATTGCCACAGAAGTCAGGAAATCCTTCTATGTGGCACACCTCATCACAAAAGGGTTCTCGACCAGGAAAAAAGAGGTCATTGTTCCCCTCTACTTGGCACTCATTTGACCCATTATAGAGTACAATGCCCTTTTTGGAATGTACCTCACAAGTCATCTGCAGCAGCTGGAAGGGCTGCAGAAGTACCTCACAAAGAGGATTACTGGTCTCAAACAGATGCCCTACACTGACCATCTCAAAAAACTCCAGCTTTACTCTGTAGCATATCGCCTACTCCGAGGAGATCTTTGCCTAACATATAAAGCTATGTTAAACCCAGAGCTGCTGGACATGCTGCACCTAAAGAAATCCCAATCCCTCTGAGCTACACACTGTAGGGACCTAAACCTTGTCACCACAATAAACAGGACATGCTGGAGGGATAAATTCCTGTCCCAGAGACTTCCTATACTCTGGAACAAGCTACCCATCTATGTCAAGCAATGTTCCTCATTAGCACTCTTCAAGAAAAATCTTGATGAGTGGATGGGAAATAGGAAATACACCCCGGGGATCACTTTTGTGGCTCTGCTCAACAGAGGCACAGGAAATTAACTTTCTTGGGTGGCGTAAGCCAGGGAACCTTGTTGGCTAGGCTTACTTAGGCCCTTGGGCCGATAGCCTAGTACCTACCTATGAACTTTGAGCTGTAGCTCACTATGAGCAGAATTGCAGAAAAGCTGGACCAAATGCATTGTGCAACTGTCCTATATATTCTGAGCAAGGAAGCAATAATGGAGTTTGCCACAATTATTGTACGCAGTATAGGGGTATCAGACTCTTGTCACATTGCATGAAAGTGCTGGAGAGGGTGATTGATAAATGAAATATGCAGAATACTAGAAAGTATGATGGGAGATGAGCAGTTTGGCTTCAGATCAGGATGCTGAAAAAGTGGCCCAGTATTTGCAGTAAGACAGATATTGGAGAAGAAGCTAAAGATGAGGAAAGAGTTCAAATGAGCATGCCTGGATTTAGAAAAGCAGATGACAAGATTGAAGAAAGCTGATTTGGTTAGTCTTGTGATGGTTCAGAGTCCTGATTCATTGGTAAAATTAGTGCAGGCTATGTACAATGACCCAGTGACACAAGTATAAACAGTTTTTGGAGTCAGAGATGGGTTCCAAGTAGGAGTGGGTGTGCATCAAGGTTAAGGTCTCAGTACAGATATCAAGGAGGGATAGTTGTGCTAGAATCAGTTGGTTGCAGCCAACTGGCAAAGATTGTCAGTGGCAGTTTGTGGTGGATGAATGTTAAAGAAGCTGAAAAGTGAGGTGTACAAAACAATGACTTTTCCAGTACTTCTGTGTTGTGCAGAAGCCTTGGCAGTTAAGGCAGAGTGGTTGAGGAAGCTGGAAGTGATGGAATTGAAGTACCTGAGATGGTGGAAAGATTCCCACTTTGAGACAGATGCAAAATGACATCAGAGGGGTTGGGAGGTTGTAATTGGCATTGAGAGGTTGGCATAAGAGTTTGGGAGGTTGGCATAATAGTTAAGGTGTTTACCTTACAGACACAAGGTTCAGTGTTTGATTTTCATGTGGGATAATTGGATAGGCTTAAAATGGCCCACAAGGGCAGTTAGCCTAGTACTAAATTATGAACCTATGACCCAGAGCAGAAGCCAAAGTAGCTTCAATTACAGAGAAGGTCAAAGAGAGCAGATAACCATTGTTTGGTTACACATGCTTGAAAACAGATGATTTGGTGAACAGGATGTGGGAGAAACAAGAAGAAGGCAAGAGGAAATGAACATGTCCATCAAGGAGGTGGAGGGATTACATGAGAGAAGACCTACAGCAGTTTGGCATGACTCTTGATGAAGGTAGGAGAGTGGCGCTGAACTGAGAGGGGGTGGTGGCAGTTTCACATGACATCCCAACCTTATGTAGAAATTGGAAAAAAGGGGCTGGTGACGATGATTAATCTCAAAGAAGAGGACTAGGACAAAGTCTGCAGTCATGGTATCAAGCATTTGGTGAGCTAAAGGAAACAAATCTTCCATTTGTAAGACATTTATTCTTTACTAGGAATCAAAAAAAGTGAGTCCAGAAAATATAGATGCTTATGTGGCTGAGTTAAAGAATGGAGAGAGAAACTGTGAGTTTGGTGACTTGCATGATTTGTTATTAAGAAACAGAATTGTGTGTGCCATTAAGAATGTCCAAGTAAGAGTTACACTGATGAGAGAAAACAAACTGACTTTATTTAAAGCTGTGAGTGTATACAGAGTGAGTGAAATTTCAAGTATACAATTAAAAAGGATCACAGAGGAATTGAACATGTGGAAGTTTAAAAATGACACTGATGATATGAAAACGAAGTACAGAGCAGAACAGTAAACTAAACATAGAAGCAGTGATATTAGGAAGCCATGAGGTATCTAAGATGGCACCTAGACACAGACATGTAGTTAAAGTAATGTCTTATCACTATTTTATGGTTACAGGCATGAGAAAAGAAAGAAGAAAATAATGTCCTAGGAATCCTGAAACCAAGAACCTCAAAAAAAATCGACCCCACTAGTCGCCGCACAAGTCACAGGATGCACCAAAAGTGTAGTAACCAACAGTGGAGTCAAAGTAAATGTAATCAACAGAACTTTAATAGCAACAATAAAAAAATAAAAAGAATTTAGTACATATGAGCAATACAACTCAAAAGAGCATGTACTTTCATCCTACTATACATAGTACTTCTCAGAACTGAACAGTCTCATCAAATCTTTCCTTATATACAATAATTTCTCCACAGTTAACCAATTACATAAAAAATGTTGATCAGCCTACTAAAACTAAGTAAAATTTATAGGCAGATTGTAACTATTTATCTAGGTTAACTCCTTGTAATGAAAAAATCATGAAACACCATTTAATATTAAAAGCAAAAAATATTAATGTCTATATATAAATATGTTCTAAAAATATTATGCCCTTTCTACAAATACAGGATTTTATAAAATTCAGATTGTATAAACCAAGAAAAAAACTTGTGGTATATTAATGGATGACAAGTTTTCAAAAATATTTAATATATAGTGAAAAAATTAATAATAAATAGTACTGTTTGAAAACTGGCCACTCAAAGTTTTGCCACTCTCTACTTTAAAACCTAAGCTATGTTGACAGAATCATTAATTCCAGGGTATTCTGTAGTCTGTAATTTTAATTGCCAACAAAGTTCCCTGTATTCTGTTCTTATCTCCCATGCTCCACCAGTTGGATCTCGGGGAACCACTCCTAATACACCAAACAAAAGCTTATTAAATTTAACGCATTTTATACAATGTTTGTATAGAGCACTATTGGAGTTACTTTTTTTGAATATCATAATTGTGTTCATATATTCTTTTTTTCAACTTCATTAAAGTGCAAGCTTTTTCTGATGTTGAGCCATTACTGCCTGCTAAGATATGGAGTTGTTAGTGAATTTAGAGTGAGAAAGGCATTATTATAGTGAGTAGGTGGTCATGCATCTCCTTTGAGGGCTGTAAATTTACAGTTCCAGGTGTCAGATAGATATTTTTTAGATTGGTCTTGAAATTGGAAAGTTTGCAAATATGGTTAAGGAATGAGGAGATAAGAGTTCCAGGAGTGGGCTATATAGCTGGAATAGAGAGCGGCTCCTGCTGACAGGTGTAGTTTGTAGGTAGTGAGGAACACTTTATTTACAGATTGAAGTGGCCTAGCAGGGTTGTATGTGTGCAGTAAGTCTGGTAGGGCTTTGCTTTATTTTGTTCTGGTTTGTATATTAATTTATGGACTTGGAGTAATTGTGTGGTAATTAATGCCAAACAAGCTGTCTTAGGGCTAAGTAGTGATGGGTTCTGTTTTTTCTGACAAAAAATTGCATTTTTGTATTAAAATATTGTATTTGCTAGGAAACTGAATGTTTTGAGACTGTAATTACATTTTTAAGGGAGTTTAAGTATAAATGTTTATATAAGCTTCTTGTGTAACAAAAAATAAGTCTGTTTTTGGCTGACTTTTCCTATAGGCATTAATGTTTATGTCTTTGGGGTAGGATATTCTCCTTAGGGACTGTTGGTGATTGACTTACCTCAGTACCGCTTGTTCTCTACTTTATCCTGTATTTGATTCATCCATGGTCCCCTATCCACTTTTGAGGTCTCATTCTTGGCTAACCTGTGGAGCAGCTGCCAAACTGTACTGTTTTAACATCCCCTCTCTGCAAAAAGAAGAAAGATGTTAGGGGGTCTTTGGGTGTCAGGTTGTCTTCTGTCACTCCTCATCTGCTTTTGGGTGACTGTGTTGTGGCCACACTTGTTTCCTCAGACTGCTCATCTTTTCCCCCTGGTCTCAAGTGTTGCACCTACAGCCACAAAGGACTGTGGAAAGCCATATCCTGTGTAGCTGCAGGGATGGAGCATCACTCCTGTTGGTCTCAGAGGGAAGGGATAGGTGAAGGTTTTTCATTCAGCTGGGATAGAGAACCTAAGTCTGCAATAAGTATGCCTTCTATGGGTCAGTGATTTTCTAGGGAGTTTCCCAGGAAAGAAAAACATGGTGACAAATATTGCCTTCTCTTGTTTATATTTCCATGTACAGGGAAGATTTGATTGGATTTGATAAGAAGCTCATTACTGTCTTTTCTTTGCGAAATTCTTCATCAGGCAAGAAGAGGAAAGAAAGTGTGTTCCCTCTCTTTTTGACTTGGACTTTTAGGCAGAAGAGCAGGTATTGCAGGGGGATGTTTGTACTTTATTATTTTTTCTCAGTCTGGACTTTCATTTTCCCTCTTGAAGATTTTGCTTTTTCTGGGACTTTATCTAAGATGAAGGCATTGTTTCAGTAGGAGCAGAATTGAAATTTTTATTGCACAGAAACTTATGATTTGTTACAGTTGGATTTGCCTAAAGCTACATTTGTTCCTCCTGTTTTGTCTGCTTTAGAGAATGTTTTTTTTCACTGCTTCTAGTTGGCCTGACAGTCCATACAGAAAGATTTCCAGGTGTAACACCTCTTCATCGACACATATTCAGCCTAAATCAATTCCGTGATTCATGGAATTTTCCATTGGCAATGAAACAATTGTCCTGCAGCACAATGGCACTCACAACGAACTAAATCAAACCCACCCAATTGGGGGGGGCTTCACCCCCCCCACCTCCCCAACTATATATACCAACTCCAAGATCACA
>NC_056746.1:403104647-403227147 GCF_019279795.1 Protopterus annectens | reverse complement strand
AGACCTTTTCTAAATTACTTCAACAGAAGTATATTGCACTGGTCTCCACCATTGGTCTAGATGCTGCTGTAGTGATGAATGGCATTCTCTTCCACCTAGATAGGGAGAGCTCTGTGGTTACCACTCATTTCTAATTTTGCCAAATGTTTCCCTAGGTGATGAGGATGATATTCATATACTAGCCACATGTATTATAGACAGTTTACAACCCAATTGCATAAAAAAATAAGTAAATAGGTAAATAAAAATAATAAAAACGCTGTGGCAAGAATCATTTGGGCCATAAAAGCTGGCCTCAGTTTCACTCAAAGTTCATACTTGTTATTTATATTAACAGACTTTTTTGTTGACCAGCTTAGTCCAACCAGTAAAACTGCACCTGATTAATATCTCATGGCTAATTTTTAGTTGAGATCCAAGGTAGTATTCATACTGACTAGGTAAATGTTGCCTAGTACTCTGGGAAATAAAGAAGATAAAATGATGAATAGAACATATATTTATAAATTGTAAGAGATACAGGGACTTTGGAAAAGTCTTGAAAGAAGCCTTAATGTATACAGGTTTAGAACTAGATAGTCATACCAATTGCATGACTTTTAGAATTAAATATTTGTGCTTCAGGATGCGTATCTCAGATCAGTCAGTTCAACAAACTATATTTTTCCAGTTATTTCTGTTGGCAAGAGGAGAACTGACACCCCCTTAATCACCATTTCATTAGCTCTAAATAGGGTAGCAAAATGCTAGAAACCCTTACAGATGGAATTAGTTGAAAATGCAATGTGCAAATATTCTGCAAATGTTCTGCAGTGACGCATAAAATGACCTTAAATTCCACTCCTTTTTAAGAGTAGCTGTCATAATACACAAGAAACTTGTACCTTGTATTCTGTCAGTCTGTTGCCATTAGCTACTTAATGCCTAAAAGGTACATATATGTATGTGTCTCACACACACACATATATACACACACGCGCGCGCACACACACACACACACACACACACACACACACACACACACACACACACACACATATGTATAATATATACACACACGCACACATACACACACACACACACACACACACACACACACACACGTGCGTGGCACACACACACACACACACACACACACACACACACACACACCTACACACACCTGTATATGCATCTTATATTTATATGTGTGTGTGTGTGCGTGTGTGTGTATACATACACATGTATATATGTGTGTGTGTGTGTGTGTGTGTGTGTGTGTATATATCTATATATATATATATATATATATATATATATATATATATATATATATATACACACAGAGAAAGTGTAATAGATCGCTTACAGTAGAACTATGGTCATTCACTAAAGATAGTTTTCATAGAAGAGTGATTTTATTAAAAGAACATTTTAACCCTTAAAACTGCAACTGATTAATATATGCACTATAACCACTTCCTACAGTGCTATATTAATATAATGAATTTCTCTGACATGCAAATGTTTAATGATTCTTGCATATTATTAAGCGGTGAGAAGCACCCTTGCTAAAACAAATATGATTTACTTTATAGTGTGTGGTGTTCATCCATACAGCCACTATTCAACAGAAAATCAAATGGTTGCATTGTCCAAAGTTAGTGAATTAGTTATAGACTGAAGGAGTCATAATAATATATCTCAATGTATATGCATGCTACTACCAGAAGGCTGGGCATTTGTCATTAGACTCCTTGAGTGAATTTGGTTCATAAATTCCTCTGACTTACTAATGATAAACAATAATGTTACGTCTCCTAACAGCATTTGTCGGCGATACCATGAAATTTCAGAGAAGATCAGTGAAGCACCGGAGAGCACTGAGAACATGGTAGCACTTGTTGAATATCTTAGAAAAGCCAGTGAAGTCACTGTGCATAAACTGAAAGATGAAATCGCTGAAGCCGCTAACCGGTTGGAGTTTTTACTAGACTACGCTACCTTTTCATGTAAGTTGGACTGCATTATGTATCTTACTGTAATGCTCTAGAGTAATAACTCTGTGAATAGGTAATTACTGGTGTATTTGAAGTTACCTTTGTGGAATTATGGTATCAGAATACACTTTTCAACAACAGCTTAATGTCTAAAGATGCAGAAAGACATCTAAACAGATTTTTTGTTGCAGACTAATATAAAATTTGATGAATAAGACATCTCAGAACAAACTTTCTAGAAGAGTGAGTCAGTCTAGAATTCAATCAGATAAATGAACGAAAGAAAGAAAACGCAACATTTTTAACATTCCTATTCAATGAACCATCATTCAATATGAAAATGAACTTTTATTTCAAAGGAAGTCAGTGCACGGGTTGCAGTAGCTTTGGAGATGTTTGAACCAGATTAGGGAGAACAGCCAATGAATCATAAATGTAGGATTCAAAATGCCCATCAAACTATTTTTTCATATACAAGAATAGTTCAGAATCTTGACATTTGCAGTGGTAATGTGGAGAACCATTTTGTTATAGAGACTTCACTTCTTTACTAAAATGTATTAAACTACTCAAACCAGTATTAATATCAGAGTCTGAAATCATGTAACCATACAGACTAAAAGTATTATTGTGTTCCTTCCAAGATTAACTGTATTGTATCAGTCTTGGATACAACTTAGCTGTGAATCTCTAAGAGATACATAAAAAAGGTAAATTTGCTCTTTGGTGTCCATTCATTAGTTATGTCGTAAGATTACTATATTGCTTATCATGTATTTTGTATGTTCTGAAATATTTCAATATTGCTGAATAGAATTAATTGTCTAATTGCATCATTTCCTTTCCCCACTGAGCTAGCAGAATGGTAATTGGTTGTAAATTAAATTCTGAGGAGTTTTGGTCTATATAGTCTATAGCAATCTGAAGTTTGAGTTGGATGTAAAGTTATGAGATAGTGTCAAATGTTATACTTGATCACACTTAGTGCTGGTCAACACACACCCTCTGTGAATTATGTATGTTCATGCATTTTACTTTAACGGTCACTCTTTCATGTCTTACTGCTTTACTACTATGATGGTGAGTTCTGTATACATTTGGGCATGCAGGTTGCAGGACATTTCCCAACAGGGACATTTGGTTGGGGACAAACAGATGAATTGCAGCTGAGCTGCATAGACGCATAACTGCGCAAATTCACTTCAAGCAAGGAGAATGTGCAATATTGTGCCTACAGTTATCATAACCAGGTGAACCGGAAGACAATGTCCAAGGCCTCCAGGACCCTAAGGATAACAGGCAGTGTGAAAGTCATCTGCAGCAGGATGAGTGGTCAGCATTTTAGCAGCAAAGAAACTGCAGGGTACAACTGGTAGTGGAAGGTGTTACTAAGATGGCCTACTGTACATCTTATGCACCTTATTGTGCTACAGAAAAAAAACTGGTGAATGCCCACAGAGAATTCTTGCTAAAGAGAATGCTTGTTAATCTGTGTAGGAGGACAATTATGTGTAGGGAGCATCACCTAAAACACATATTGGAGCATAAGTATGATTACAGCAATGTCTTTATTAATACGAACAGAGCAAATCAAGAATTCTTTGTGGGCATACTTCAGTTTTTGTTTTTGCTGAGTGTAGTAAGACGGTCTAGGAGATGTACAGTAAACCATCCTAGTAACACCTTCAGCTGCTAGTTGCCCACTGTAGTTTCTCTGCCACTGACATGCTTACCAGACATTATACTGTAGGTGCCTGTCATACTGTCTCCTGTCC
Source organism: Protopterus annectens (assembly GCF_019279795.1). Taxonomy (NCBI): domain Eukaryota; kingdom Metazoa; phylum Chordata; order Ceratodontiformes; family Protopteridae; genus Protopterus; species Protopterus annectens. The sequence goes on along the minus strand of NC_056746.1, from coordinate 403,223,393 downwards.
CTCAGGTTTTGAGGGGCCACGGGTATTGTACCCCACCTGTGCTAGATGCTTCTCTGTTCCCACAGTGAATTAGATCATGTTGCATGGCCCTGTAGCTGAAGTACAGTTTAGCCGTGTATCTCAAACCAAATGTCCCACAGGGAAATATTCTGTAACCTATAAGCCCTAATCTGATATTTATTTAGTTTATTCTAATAAAAGCAGTAATTATGATAGTTTTCAAGTCTTATCAAAAATGAGTAGTTGGAGATTTCTTTACTTAATAAATTATGGTTGGTAGATTATTGATTTCTCCATCATTTGTGGATGTGTCATTTCAGATGAAGACATAAAACTTAACAGTACTGTATTCCACTGGCCAGACCAAATCCAAACCGAATTTGAGATAAACAGGGGAAGACTTTTGAGCAGGAGAGAAACTGCAGAAGAGGAACTCAAGAAAAGGTAGAAATCTTAATATCCTTAAATAAAAGAGCATTTCACATTTTTTTTTGTTTCCAAGAAAAGCTAATCTTTGTCATTACTTACACACCTAACTTGAGCAGTCCATAAATTAGAATTAGAAGAAGAAACCATCAGAATGTTTTGGAATATAGTACTATATGTCATTTTTCTACTTGGGTCCTGTATTATTCACACATTTTTATGAACTTGTTTCCTTTTCTGTCATATGAATGATGTATTAGAGAAGAAATTGCATAATTTTACAGTACTACACTACCTAAATTGTTTTAAAACTATATATTCATGCCAAGTATGTGACTTTTAGAATTAAGCATTTGTGCTTCAGGATGCATATCCCAAGATCAGTTACTTCAGCAAAATATTTTTCCAGTTATTTTTGTTTGTAAGAAAAAGGTTGACACTCCCTTAACCCCCAATAACCGCCAACACCACTTCGTTAGCTCTAAACGGGGTAGGGGTTATGGGTATGACAGAACTCCTTACAAATGGAATTAATTGAAAATGCAATCTGCAAATTTCTTGCAGTAACATATAATATGAACTTCTTAAATTATGTTCCTTTTTGGGGGAGGTCGATATAATAATCCTCAAGAAACTTGCACTCTGTGTTCTAATCAACCCAATACCATCAGCTGCAGAATACACAAATAAAATTAATGAAGCGAAAGGAAGTTCACCTTCCTTGCCTCTTTAGTGTGGTATTTGCTTCATCCTGCATCTTCAGTGTTTGGCAATCTAAGTCAGTTTATATCGGAAAGACCCTAGTTAGATGATGCCCCTGCTGAACTGTGTACAAGACAAAGATTCTTAGAAAATAGACAATATCATGTGAACCCCTAACCATTTGGACTTCCTTCCCATACTCCAGTCTTGCACCCTACAAGCAATGCAACCTCAGGTTTATATAGATGTCTGCCTATTGTTACCTTTATACTTGCACTGTAAGTGTTATTACGTTTAATACTACACTGTGTCGTACTAATATTGCTTTTATAGGTTGTCTAAGGGCTTACTGTGTTTATGTAAGCCATTTAATTGCAGTGAATGTCACACAAATTAATAGTGGTGTCAAAAGATGTATTTCACTGGGGTTTGTATGTATCACTGTATTTTAATTGTACTAATTAATTATAACAAAATAGTGTAATCCAAAACACTTTTTATTTTAAAAAGTATAAAAGCAAGCTTTCACATTAAACAGAGGATGTGAAGTTGTTCTATCTCGCCGTTCATTCTTACAGATGGATTCGGAGCCATTCCTCGGCCTACTACAAAGCTCGAGGTCTTCAGACAGCTCGAGGCCAAGTCTCTATCCCATGATGCACCTTGAGTTACCTCAGATCTAGTTTGCCACTGCAACAGATTGAATGTTTCCTATCACAGCTCGGGCCAGTATAGCTTTTTTTCTAAAAACTTTACTAAATTTTGTATTACATATAATAGTTAGTGATAGTTATTCATAGTTATAACTTTAATAGTTTAATATTAGATAATTATTCTCCCTTTGGCCTTCATTTTAATAGGCCTTTAATATTCCCTTCCCTTCTTTGGTGTGCCTTTATAAAAATATTAGCATATTTGTGTGTATAGCTTTGTAGTGTTAAATTAAATTCTTTAAACGTTAGACATAGTGTGTGAGTGCATGGTTACATTACATTTATTCTTATATAGCCCATTTGTTGTTTAGGGCTAATTACTGTAGTTTAAGTTTGCTAAAGTTTTATGTGTGTGTGTGTGTGTGTGTGTGTGTGTGTGTGTGTGTGTGTGTGTGTGTGTGTGTGTGTGTGTGTGTGTTTGTGCGCATTCTTCTTTGAGACTACAGTCTGTTATTGTACAGTTAGATTTTTTTGGTACTGTAGAATTCAATATGGCTGAGCAAGAGAAAGACAAGCATCCTAAGTCTGGCTTTAAAAAGTGACCAACGTGTGGACAAAAGATGTCTGTGATAGATAGTCACGGAAATTGTGTTTATTGTCTTGGAGCCTTGCACTTGCAAGAGAGGTGCTCCATTTGCCATTCTTTTTCTACCAGAGTTTTACATGAAAGGAAACGTAAACTCATTGGTAGAGGACTTCTTCTTTTCAGGAAGCTTTGAGTGACCAGGATAAATCTAGCCAGTCTCCCATGTCTTCAAAGTCTTCTTCTACTGATGTGACAAAATAAAAAAAAGTCAACATTGGCTCCACAGCCTTCGGAGCCGAGTGTCCTGTCATTTTGGAGCTGGTCCCCAGTCCTGCAACCAGTCTCCGAAGTATTAAATCTCCCATTCTCTAGTCAGTACCACCCTCCATACAGTCATCTCGGTCCTCGATCAGCCTATCTGATTTGGATGAGGATTGTGTGGTGCAAAAGTTGCCAAATTTTTATTGGCTCTGACCCAAGTGGTTTAGGAACCGAAGACTGTTATGCCATTGACTTCTTTTTCTCCTCCGAGCCATACCGGTCTTTCAGAGCTGGAAGAGTTGGATCTGATGATTGTTGAGCCTTTGGAGCCGACACCTGATCCAGTGCTATTGGTTCCATTTACTCGGACTTCCTTGGTGCCCATCGAGGAGTCTAGGAGCTGACACTCTCCAGTCGAGTCTGGGGAGGATAGTCAGACTGACCTGCCTGTTCTGACTTTGCCTCTCGGGGCCTCTGCTCAGATGAGTTCGGCTCCTACCTCTGGTTAGGATCCCACTGTTCTGGTGCCAAGGGGATCGGTTGTTTCTTCAGATCTAGCGGTCCCTTCTCATCAGAGCAGAGTTGCCTTTGAAGTCATGAGGAGAGTGATGTCCCCCAGGACATCTGCAACTTCAGGTCCAACTACCTCCTCCCCAAAAGCTCCTGTGTCCACTTCTGCCTCACAGATCCCTTTGAAGTGTAGAGACCCTGAGCAACAGGAAGCCCCACTGGGTGGCCCCTGCTATTCTGAGACCTCACCAGCAGTTCTCACTAATGAGGTTCCCAGGAAGAGAATTTGCAAGAGGAAGCACCTAGAATCCCTGCAGGAGTCCCTCACATCTGATACCGACTTAGATGAATCAGAAGGGTCCCCATGGTCCCCATCTAAAGATATCTCATTTACAGAGATATTCCTTAAGCAGAGGGGTGGCTGGAAGTTCACCAACCCTACTGAAGATGAGTCAGTTCTCCTGAAGGCTTTCAGGTCTCAACCCTCCACCTCTTGGGTGTCTCCACCCTTTGATGAGCTCATGGAGCTGGTCTCATGAAGGGTGTGGGAGTCTCCGGACACCATGGAGCCTGTCCCTAGGAGGCCCAATAAATTTATTTCTGCCCAGAGGGATAAGTCCTTTCACTAAGGGAGTACCAGTTGATGCCATGGTGGTAATGGCGGCCACCAAAAAGGAGATGTCAAAAACGTCTTCCTCTATCTATCCTCCTGACAGAGACTCTAGGATCATGGATAGATACGGGAAGCGCATGTACAGTTCAGCGACTTTTGCCATGCATTCACTGAACTATCTCACACATTTACAAGACTGCAAAGAAACCTACTAAAAGAGCTTGGAGATACTCTTCAGGGTACGGTAGCTGCAGGAGCTTCAGACAAAGTTACCTCCCAGCTTGCTACCCTCAATTCCATAGTGAACTCATCCATGCGTCTCATCTCATATACAGCTGATGGAACGAGCAGGGCAACGGGTACAGGAATTGCTCTTAGGAGCACTCCTGGATGCGCTTGTGTTCCTTCATGGAGCCCTTTAAGTCATCCTTTGTTAACACCCCTTTTGATGTCTTGTCCCTTTTCGGGCCCTAAGTTAAGGAAACTTTGACCAGGTGTGAGCAGGAAGGAAATACTCTGTCTGCCATCAGAGTCTGTTTTTCCACCCCTACTAGACCCTACTCCAAGAGTCAAAATGGAGGAAAGATGTAGTTCCGAAAAGCCCAAGGAGCCTTTCTGGACACATGTGGTGAACCCCCCTCCAGGGGTAGAGGAGGGGACAATAATGGAAGACGCCGCCCTTGCAGCGGAGGAGGTCTACAAAACAAGGGTGACAGAGACCAGTTCTTTGGGAAGTCCTACCAGCGCTCCTGAAAGGAGGCCTGACTGTCCTGCTGTGAAGGCAGTCGGGGGTCACTTATCTTTGTATCCAGATGCCTGGCTCAAAATAGCAAACAACAACTGGGTACAAAGTATAGTTTCCTGAGGATATTTCATTCCTTTTGCCATTCCCCCTCCATTGACAACAAAAATCCCAGACATTCCATCCAGTTACAGGGAACAAGCAACAGTAGAAGTCCAAACGTTGCTAAGAAAAAGAGTCATCCAACCAGTCCCAGCAGACCAGACAGGATCTGGAACTTACTCAAGATTCTTTTTAGTTCCAAAAAAGACTGGGGACTGGAGACCTATTTTGGACCTCAGCAGACTAAACAGATCTGTCAAGAAAGAGAAGTTCCGGATAGTCACGCTTCAGTTGATACTTCCCTTCTTTGGGAAAGACAATTGGATGTGCTCGATAGATCCACAAGATGCGTACTACCATATAAAAATGAGCAGACCATCCAGGAATCATCTGCTCTTCCAGCTGGGAGTCAGTCATTACTGGTTTAGAGCCCTGCCCTTTGGTCTCACTACAGCCCCCAGAGTGTTCACCAAATGTATGGCAGTGGTCACGGTTCACCTGAGGCATTTAGGATTCCAGGTGTTTCTGTACTTAGACAATTGGCTCCTCACTGCCACCACCAGGCATCAGCTAATACAAGCCCAGGACACCACTCTTACTCTTTGCAATCATCTGGGCATTACCATAAATTCAGAAAAATCTGCCTTGTCACCATTGCAACATATTGTTTTTATCGAAGCAGAATTGGACACCACCACCACCACTTTAAAACTTCCAGCAGAAAGAATTTTACTACTTTTTCAGCAAATCCAGAACATCATATCCAGAGACAAGGCTCCAGTATCAGAAGTGCTAAAGTTGTTAGGCATGATGGCAGCTGCAATAATAGCGATACCACTGGGTCACATGCATATGCAGATTCTACAATGGCTACTATTCACTCAATGGTCTTATCAAGAGCTCCCAGTGTCTCATCTCATTATTGTAACAAACACATGCAAAAAGAATCTTCGGTGGTGGCTGACCTCTCTTCAAGTAATGATAGGTCGTCCTTTTATCCTACCCACACCATTGACCAGAGTGACCACGGATGCTTTCCTGATGGGTTGAGGTGGGGGACATTTTCAGGGAAGAACAGCCCAAGGCACATGGACCGAACAAGAGACACATCTGCATATCAATGTCCTGGAGATGAGACCGGTACTTTTGGCGTTGCAGTATTTTCAGGACTCTTTCCCTCTGGGGACAATAGCGATTCAGACAGGCAACATGTCAGTGGTCTGGTACTTGAACAAACAAGGAGGAACCAGGTCCTATCCCCTTTGTCACAAGGCCCTAAGAGTATGGCAGTGGGCTACATCCACCCAGCACTTTCTAATAGCAATGCACATAATGGGGAAATCCAAAGTGATTGCAGACAAACTGAGCAGAACAATTGTATTGCCTCATGAGTGGTCCCTCAAAAAAGAGATAGCGGAGAGAATATTCCGCAGGTGGGGCCAGCCTTGTTGTGACCTTTTTGCTTCCTACATGAACACAAAATGCAGAAGCTACTTTGTCCTGATTCTCCCTCCGGGAGATTCCCCAAGGGACACACTCGTACACAATTGGCCTCTGGGTCTCCTCTATGCATTCCCACCAATTTCCTTGATACCCAAAGTAATACAGAAAGCAAACGCCTTGGGAAGGACCATCATTCTAATAGCCCCTCATTGGCCTCATCAGATTTGGTTCCCCTTCCTTCGACTTCATCTGTTGGAAGAGCCTTGGATTCTGGACCCAGTTCCAGATCTTCTGACGCATTCGTCGGGGACGCTTCATCCCTCTCTTCAGTCCCTAAAATTGACAGCTTGGCTGCTCCAGTTCCCAACATAGCCAGGTTCCATAACCTCTCAAATGAAACTCAGCATATTTTAATATCTTCTCATAAATCCTGTAGTAGGAAGTTGTATCTTAGCAAATGGAGGAGATTTTCTATATGGGCTTCTCACAATAAAATTGATCCCTACCAAGCCCCCATTTCCTCTGTATTAGAATTTTTGACTATGCTTTTCAACAAAGGAGCTGCAGCAGCTACAGTTTGGGTACAACTTGCCGCCATCTTTAATTTTCACCTTGGCTTTGAAGGATTGAACATAATGTAACACAAGCGATCCAAAGCCATTCTCAAAGGGACCTTCCACCTCAGACCACCAGTGAAATACCCATATACCCCATGGAACCTAAATTTTATGCTATCACGCATTATTCTCCCAAGTTTCGAGCCAGCTTCCTCATGTGATTTGAAATTTTTGTCTTGGAAGACTATCTTTTTAGTAGCAATCACGTCTGCCCGTATTTGGATTTTCATGCTGACAGAGTGTCCCTGTGAACAAATCCTTCATTTTTACCTAAAGTTCATACTGAAGCTAACCTTAACTGAATCATAGATTTACCAGTGTTTTTCCCCAAACACACCAACAACTTAAGAGTATATGCTGTACAAGCTTGATGTTCATAGACAGCTCAGATTTTACCTGGATAGAACCAAAGAGTTCAGAAAATCAGAACAACGTTTTGTTTCCTTTTCAGATTCTAGGAAAGGTATGCCACTGACAAAAACAACACTATCTAAATGGTTATCTGATAGCATCACCTTCACTTATTCAGCTGCCAATTTACCTTTACAACACAAAATTAAGGCTCATTCTACCAGAGCAGTGTCCACATCCTCTGCTTTTTCTGCTAGACTTCCTATAGATAATATTTGTGCAGCAGCCACTTGGTCAAGACCTCAAACCTTTATCACTCATTAGAAAGTTGATAAGGCCTCCAGGGACAGGGCCTCCTTTGGTTCTACTGTCCTGAGAAACATACTCCTGTGAGTCACCCGAGAAAGATGGTGCTTGGGACACTACCCATCTGTAAGAATAAACGGCGAGATAGAACAACTTCACATAAAGAAGTTATGTACTCACCATAACATTCCATTTGAGTTGTTCATCTCACCTTCATTCTTACTTCCCACTCTCCTACCCCCTCCAGGGTTTTTCAGGGACCGAGATACTAGTTTTATCATGATTGCTTAGTCTTTCTATGGGTTTTCCCTAACAAAAGTGATAAACTGGGTTTTCCCTAACAAAAGTGATAGACTGGCACATGGTATTGTTGGATGCAGCAAACAAGATCTGAGGTAACTCAAGGTGCATCATGGGATAGTGACTTGGCCTCGAACTGTCTGAAGACCTTGAGCTTTGTAGTAGGCCGACTCGGAGCAGAGGATCGGCTCCAAACCCATCTGTAAAAATGAAGGCGAGATGAACAACTCACATGGAACATTATGATGAGTACATAACTTTTGTTTTCAAGTTTTAAAATACATACGCAGAAGCTTCACTTAAAATACTATTTCAAGTCAAATGATCAGTTATGCTACAACCTAGAGCAAAGCACTGGCTTTAAAAGACAAGTTTCATTTAGGTCTGGAAAGCTCAGCTCTCTTAATTTAGTAATCCAATGATATTCCTTGTATTCTGTTTTAGTGATGGTGTCACTTCTTCTTACACCAGAAAAATAACTTGAAGCAAAAAAAAAAAAAAAAGAAACAAAACATAAAATTATTCCCAATACCCATTAATGAAACATCTTTTGCTAATGCATTATTTAAATTTAACTTCTGTAGATCAGATATATGCTGTGTTGTATGATCTGTTAACCAACTTTCCAACATAGAAAGCTGTACAAATTGTGCATTTAGCAGCACATACCAGGTGCATAGTTTCACAATCAACAAGTTGCCAACGCCTAAACATTTTGTTAGTTGTTGGATGTTTAAAGAAGTCAGTGCTCAGTACATATTGACAATAATTGCAATTCAGGCAAGGCCATGGACCCAACCTAGAACCACTGGGTAAACAACATGATATAGATTTGTAGCAAAACTATTTGAAAGTCAGTTTATTCTTATACACAGACCTAGGTGCAATACCCACCAGTCTCTTAATCCCAGGTGAACTGGTCAATATTGTCCAGTTATACCTCGGGAGACTAGTAGTATGTTTATAATTGCCACATTATGTCAAAGACAAGTGAAATATTTAAAGACTCAGTTGATGCAACATACATCATCATACCAGTATTTGATAGTTGAAAATATGGACTCATACTACTATGCTGCAAAGATCTCACAGTGGATACAGCTAATTCTATTTCTTTATTTATTTTGACATATGGGAGTAACTCTAAACATGTCTAAGCAATCTGAACCAATATGTGAGGAAGTCAAAGTTCAGAATGGTCACAGTTCAGTCCATTCTACCTCTTTTACACAAGGACGATTGGATGTGCTCATTTGATCTTCAGGATACGTACTATCACATCAAAATAGACAGATGCTTCTGAAGACATTTGTGCTTTCGGCTGGGAGCCAGTCATTATCAATTCAGAGTCCTGCCCTTTGGACACGCTACAGCCCCCAGAGTGTTTACCAAGGATTTGGTAGTGGTAGCAGCTCACTTGAGAGTGCAAGGATTCTGGGTGTATCCATACTTAGATGATTGGCTCTTCACAGCTCCAACCAAGCATCTCCTAGAACAGTCCAGGGACTACTTGTTCCAGATTTGCCAATCTCTAGGCATTACAGTAAACATTTCCAAATCAAAGCTGTTACTGGTACAGAGCCTGGAATTCACTGGTACTCATCTGAACACTGTAAGTCAGTTTGCTTCTCTACCCCCGCATCATGTGGCCACAATCAAGTCCCAGGTTCAGCAAATGCTTTCTTATCCTGCTCCTCCCCCTAGACTGGGATTTTGATAGCTCAGATTTGGCTCGGCTACACTGGTACCCACTACTACTCCAGAAAAAGATCTGTTACCTCCATGGCTGAAACCTCTCTGATGAATCTCAGGTTGGTCATCTGTTCATGCTCAATGCTTGGCAAGTGGACTTCTTTTCAGCAGGGCATATTTCTAACAGACAACACAACTGTCAAACTTCTACCAACAAGTTTTAAGGGGGATATAAGCTAGATCCCTAGTACAAGAGGAGAATTTTGAATGAAAAATGGAAGATTTTTACCTTTGGTACTTCAAATTTAGGGTTCTTTCAGGAGCTTTTGAGTGTGGCTCTTCAATATCTTACTGAGTTATTGGACAAGGTTTGGTTTTCTCTCTTCCATTAATTTTCCTTCTCTTCAGCGATTGATCCAACTCCAGATGTGATCCACCATTGTTGTTCATCCTCCTTTCTTCAAATTTTTGCTTAAGAAAAGAAAGAAATTTGCCCAAAGTGGAAATCCCTGCTTGTCATCTCAAAATGGAAGAATTTTTTGAAAAAAATGCACAAAAGACATTTGGAAACCTCTGCCTATAAAATGTCAGGGCTCTTTGACACAGAGACTGTTTATTGATTTGCTGCTTTTAATTCTCTCTTCCTACCCTCTTCCTTCTGCTGCATTGATAGCTCACTATGATTGTTTTCCACCATTGTTTTTTTATACCTCTAATCCCTACTTATTGGTTTGCTGTTTTCTGGTCAAACCCTCACCAAACTATTCATTTGCCTACTTGTGGACACCCAAAAGGCTTGGAAAGTGAGAAACTTTTTGTGCATTAGACAAAGCACAGGAATTAGCGTTATTATTGGAGCAGCTAGAGGGTAACAGCAGCATTTGTGCCTTGAAAAACAGAAGTTTCTTTTATTTTGGAGTACAGCAAAGAATTTGGAGATTTCTGAGTTTTGGATTGAGGTTTGTTATTCATTATCTTACTTCTGAGTTTCCCGAAGAATTGTAGTTCTTCTCTTTGTTGGAACTCTGCCACTCTTCAATTACACTTTCCTACCTAAGGATGCTAAGACTCATTTACTTTGGAAAAGAAGCAGTTTGAGAGCATTACTTTGACTTTTAAGCAGAGAGGTCATTTTCAGGTTTCTTTACTTGCTGTTTGCCTTTGCTGTTTTGCCTGTACTGTGCCAGCTTATCAGTGCTTCTGCCTTGCTTACCTGGGATGGGCTCTTGCTTGTTTGTTATTCCATAAGTGTAGATGTCTGCCCATATTAGCGTAGAGAGCAGTACATTTTTTTAGTTTGTACCTAGGAGCCACTATTCTGATGCAATATTTTCTTTATTCCCCTGTGGTTTCTGAACTACCCTCTGTGTTTTTCTACAGGCTCTAGGTTCCATGGCAGCATCTATAGTATTAGTCCCTTTAGCAGGTTACAATATACGTGTTTTGCAGTGGAATGTAGCTGTTCAGTAGTTTGTTCTTCAACAACCTCTTTCCTACCTATCTTCAATGGTGGATCCAGTTGGATGACACTCTCATAGGTCGCCCCTTTGCTCTGTCTCCCCTAGTAGCCACAGTAACCTGGGATGCCTCCCAACTGGGGTGGGGGGCATTTTTTGGGAAGGAAAGTCCAAGGTATGTAGTCCCCCCAGAGACCAATTCACATATTAGTGTCCTGGAGATGAAAGCATTTCTTCTGGCATTTCAGGCATTTCAAGATTTTCTTTTTGGGGACCATTGCGATTCTAACCAACAACATGTTTTTGGTCCGGTATATCAACAAACAAGGCAGAACTCTATCTTATTACCTCTGTCGAGAAGCTATGAGTGTATGACAATTGGTGATCTCTTCCAGCCGCTTTCTAGTAGAAATGCATGTCCTGGAGAAATCCAGCATACTAGTGGACAAGCTCAGCAGATCCATTCTGATGCCTCATGAGTGTTGTCTCAGTCAGTGGTGGAGAAAATTTTTCTTCATTGGAGCCAACCTTGCTGCAATCTGTTTGCTTCTCCCCACAACAACAAATGCATCAGGTACTTTGCTCTGACCCCCCCCCCCCGGGGGAGTCACTGGGAGATGCTCTAGTCCATGTGTGGCCCTCCAGTCTCCTTGACGTCTTCACCCCCATACCTCTGATTCCAAAACTCTTACAGAAAGCCAGCTGGTTGAAGAGCTTGATTGTCCTTATTGCCCCCTTTTTGCCACGCCAGGTCTGGTGCCCCTTCCTTTGGTCTCATCTTCATTATCCTCCTTGGATACTAGACCCTAGTCCACACCTTTTGTCACATCCCTCTAGGGTAAAACATCCCAGTATCCCAGCCTTCAAACCACATGGTTTCTCCAGTTCCATTGATAGCTAAACAGTCCAGGCTGTCTTCCTCAGTTCATTTGTCCTCACAGAAAGACTCCACTAAGAGACTTTACAAGAGCAAGTGGAAACATTTTTCAATCTAGACCCTGAAAAATTACATTGATCCCTTTACTGACCCTATTTCTTCTGTATTGGAGTTTTTAGCTTCTCTTTAAAAGAAGGTGCTAGTTTTTCCACAATTAAAGTACAGTTGGCAGCCATATCAAACTTTCACTCAGGAGATAATGCTGCTTGCTTGGCTACTTCCAAATTATGTTAACTTTTCTGAAGTGTACCTTCCTACTCAGAGCACTAGTGAAAAATCCGTCACCTGCTTAGGATCTGACAGTAGTACTGCAAGGCTTAGCTCAACAACTCTTTGAACCTTCAGCAAAAACTGACTTAAAATTCTGTTCTTGGAAAACAGCCTTTCTAGTTCCTGTTACTTTTGCTAAAAGGATTTCTGAACTCCAGGCTGTTTTATCGAAAGCACCATACATTTTTCATAAAGACAGGTTTATCTTATGGACCAATCCTTATTTCCTACCAAAAGTGGCTTCTTAATCAAATATAAATCAAACCATTCATTCATGTACCAGTCTTCTTTCCAAAATTTTCAAACAAGGGAGAATACATGCTACATCTTTTAGATGTACATAGACAGCTACTTTTCTACTTATACAGAACAAAAGAGTTCAGAAAAATTGATCAGCTGTTTTTCTCTTTTTCACCTAGTCATCTGGGTTCTCCAATTTCTAGAGTTACAAAATGGATAACTAATTGCATTTCCTGGATTTATTCTAAGCAAGTTCTCTCCTTACCAAAACCACCTGAGGCTCATTCAACCAAATCTATGGCCACCTCATCTGCTTTCTAGTCTAGAATTTCCATTGATGATATTTGTGCAGCAGCCACCTGGTCTAATGCTCATACCTTTATTAGTCATTCAAATTTTAATATAATTGCCAGAAGCAGAGTTGCTTTTGGTTCAACAGTTCTCAGTAGTATCCTTCCATGAGGGCCACCCAAGATTTACTTAGCTGGAGACTCTGTCCTTAACATTGAGGAAGAATGAAAAGGACAACATCAGATATTAAAGTTATGTGTTCATTATAACTTGGCATCTCTGTTGCCCATTTTCATTATTCCTCAACTCCCTTCCCTCCTTCCCATCATCTTCTGGATGGCCTGATAGATGTTTGGACATTTGGAATCTGAAGTTTCAGGTTTCAGCCTCGGTTTAATTTTCTCTTCTCTTCTATTATATACTGAAATCTTTGTGGTTGTAAACTCAATCTAAGGTATGAGGATGGAGAAGGGCATTATGGGTAAAGGGAGGAGCTCGAGAGTTGGATCAAATTCTGTAGAATTCTGCCGAGTCAGATCAAAGGTTGTATCCATAACCCATACATTGAGGAAGAATGAAAATGGACAACACAGATGGCTAGTTATGGTGAGTACATAACTTTAATTTTTGCTGAATGAAAATGTAGTTGCCATTCATTATTCTAGAAAAATAATGATGCTAACACAGTGAACATATTTCTTGAATTGTGCCCCTTGCTGCATATGATGTAGTCATTGTTTCTCCACATTGCTTAGTCCATCAGGAACTACAGAGGTAAGGGAAGAGGCATATGTGCTCGCTCTTTTTTTGGTGTGTGTGTGTGTGTGTGTGTGTGTGTGTGTGTGTGTGTGTGTGTGTGTGTTTGGGAATATGTGACTATGTTATGTGTGTATGTCTAGTGACTGTGTCCACAATGCTACTATATATCATGATACCCAGTGTGGCATGACTTATAAATGATACTAAATTCAGTACTGTGTCTCTGTGGAGCATACACTTCCCTATACTGTGCCCATGGACCATTCTATGTGCCTCCCCACAGATGCAGATGCATCACCCCTTCCTGATCTGTACCCACCTCATAGCTGTTACTAGTTTGGATGGGTGTGTGTTTTTGCACCAGCCGAGTGCTATATAGTAATGTCCAGTAACCTTTGTGTCCATCCTTACAAAGTGCACCCACACAGTCATTTTTACAGTGCTAGTCACTCCTAGCTGGGCACCCAGTGCGTTGCTGTATTTCTGAATGTAGTAGGTGCAAATACCGTGCACATTTTATTATTTGTCTTGTATCTAGATGTCCTGTACACTTGTGTACCTCTGGGTGTACAACCTAGTCCCGTTGCCCACCCCCCAACCATGTGTTGTGCTTCTGCCTATCTAGCTAGCTGCCTGGAGTGTTACTCATTTACTTTGTGCACAGTTTATCCTTCTGTTGTCACATGCCCAGGTACCCTTGGTGTTAGTTATGCAATGGCATACAACCTGCTGTATCTGTGCTCCCACTAGGAACTGCTATAAAGTCCGCTAGTGCCCATGCCATAATTATTTTAATAAATATACAGTTGGCTTCTCTTATTTGATCTGCACTTCTATTCTGTAATGCCCATTTTCCCAGATAGCTGTATATATACTGAGTGCACAGTCTGCTCTTGGCTTTATCCTGACATTACACCCTATGTTTACCATTCACCTGTCTGCTATAGATGGCTGTCTGTGCAACTCACCCTCTCAGTGGCAGTGACTTAATTATTTGTAGCCTCTTTGGGTTGGTGCAGCACAGATAGAGTTGAACCATTAATGTCACTCATTTATAATTTTCTTTGCAGTTCTGTCTTTAGAATACAGAACAGGGAGTGCTTAATGAATGACCCTATGTATGAATCATATGCCCTTCACTTTTGTGCATAGGGCACCTAACATGATGTGTTGAGTATGCATAATGGAAAATGTCTAGGACTAATACTGTACATTACTTAGTAACAATATCACAGCATGAGTTAACTTTTCTCTGCAGATGTTGCTGATGACCAGTTTCCTCATTCTTTAATGCTACAAGACTACCATAATGTATAATGTCTTTGTACTGGATTACTGTTAACAGTGACAGTTCCATTAATAGCCCCACTGCACCACATTAAAAGAATGAAGCACAGTAGAAAGCTATACAGGTGTTGTGCCAGCAGCAGCAAAATTTCTTCTTAATTTACATCTGATAGTTCTACAAGAGACTTTGCCAGTTTCACCGTCCCTGGTTATCTTATAGAATCAAAGTGGTTTATGCAATCATAGCACATAAAAACTCTCAATCACAAGCCTACCACCATGTAATGAAAAAATATCCTGTAAACAGATATAGACCAATACAAATTCAGTAAATATATCAACCACCTATCAGTTAAAGTGACTTTAATTCAGATGCCTCTTTAATGATGTTGTTTCTTTCGGATTTTCCTGATTAGGGGTTGCCACAGAGGAACTCTGGTCCGCTAATGATTGGTAGTTGATTTTTACTTGCCGAGTTACCAGCCCTGATGCACAACCTTCAACGAAGGTACACCCATTCACGCATGTCTCCACACAGAAGACGCTCTAGCTGAGAATCGAACCGGACAGCATCTTACTGTGAGGCGACAACGCTACCGCAGCAGCACCACCACCGCAGGTACACAGATGCCTCTGCCTCTTTAATGATAATAAGCTGAAATTCCCTTAAGACATACATCATGAAATTCTCTGTAATTAGATCATCTAAATCTCTCCACATGTATTTAATACTACTCTGTCAATATTATGTAGCATACACTGGATTAACAGTACTGGCAGGGAGTTATGAAAGTAGGACCATTAGTGAATTAACTTCTTATGTTGTAGTGTAGGTTGGATGCAGTTAGTGTCATTGTTGGGGGGATGGTAAGTCTTGGAGTAGGAGTTTGAAGACAAGGGAACAAATAAAGGAGGTTGGATCTACCTCAGTTTGACTTTCCAATGTGTTGCAATGATGTTCACGCCAAGGAGAGTTGATAATGAAATGGTAGATTTTATTAAAAAGAGATTGTAAGGTGTTGTATTATAAGGCATTGGTAAACAGGGGAAGGCCATATTCCAGTTGTGCAAGCAGGACGTTTTGGTCAAACGTTGCTCTCTAGCAGGTTGTGAAAGGAAATGAGATATCTTTTGGGCTCAGAATAGGAGGTAGTTGATTCTTGATCTGGCTTTCTGAATGTGGTTTTTGGAAGTTGAGGGAATGTTAAAGCCAAATGCCAAGAATGGTGTGGATTCAATTACGTTGAACTGTTCAATTAAGTTGTTGTCTAGGTCTTTAATATGGAGAGGGCTAGTGGCTTTGGTGAGGCTTTTCTATGAGCCAAACAACTTGGATTTTTTTGTTTTTTGTCAGGGGGAGGGGGTTGAGGAGTATTCTTTTGGATCAAATCCAGTTGTTTTTTTTTGTAGAAGGTCAGCTTAAAGTTGATTTTGGGTGATGTGAAAAGGAGGGTTGGCTGTATATGCAATGAACACTGTCCCAGTGAGGTTAGTTTTATCCATGTTAGTGAGGATGTCATCTGTGAGTGCAGAGAGCAGTCATGGTACTTCTACTTGCCCCAAAGGCATGATGCTTCTGAGAAAGTAAGCTTTTAGACAACTGGTATAACATAAAGATTGTTGGGTAAATGACACACACACACACACACACACACACACACACACACACACACACACACACACACACACACACATATATACATAATTAAAAAAATCTTAGAGTACAAAAATCACAAACCGTTTCAGAGGCAATTGATATGTGTACTTACACGTGATGTATGTATTTAAGGATATTTTAAGAAAGTAATTCCATAAGGAAAAAAAAATAAGTTGGTAAGGTAGGGTTAGATCAGAAAAAACAGATATAATAGGGGATAGACAGTGAAAAAATGGAGAAAATAGAAATGAAAATGAATTCTAAAATCTAGGGCATGTAGTCAGAGAGGAGAGGTAAGTTACGTGAGGGATGCGTCTGTATGATTTCCAGACAATGTTGCCAGACATAATTATATTTCTCATTTGCAGTTCTGGGTTGTACTGAAATCTGTTTGTTTCAAGTGATACGTCCCAACTATTGATTGCATTGGGATCATAGGATGTGGTTAAGGAAGTGTTCCTCAGATAACATCTTAAATGTTAAGATACAAGATGATGCTGCGATAGTGTTGTGAAGTTTTTCTTATCCTACTGAGAAATAGAAACTGAAGACTTTGTCAAATACTTTTGCATTTGTTTTGTTAACCCACTGAGATTCAGTTCAGTATCTCTTAGCCTTCTGGTGATTATGAACCATTGTAATAAACTATTTAGGCTTGGGCAGGGTTTCTCGTGCAGTAATTTGTGGACAAATGTCAGGTATGTACAGCAAATGCTATTATCTTGGGGCATTCAATTAAATTTAATTTAATTTATTAAGTGTTTATCATTGGTGAGTGTATATGCTTTCATTAACTGAAAATTTGGATATTTTCTTACAACTGGTAGACAAGCTAGTTAGTGCTGACTTTTCGTGAATGCTGATGGTTAAAATGCAAAGCACAATCTGGAAAGGAATAAAGTTCCAGCAGTTCTTAAACACTAATCAGGTAAAATTTGATCATTTATCCTCCTTAATGCCTCCAATTTTCTGTAAAGGTTTTTAATAATATTTTTTCTGTGTTCCTGAAAGCTGAATATATTTTTGATAGCATCCCTTAGTTTCAGTGATGTTACCACTCAATAGTTCCTGCTAGTCTTTCAGTAGAGTGCATTCTGTGAGTTGGTATTGTATCCTTGATTTTGAAATATTATCAGCTTGACATTCTCATTTCTAATTAATTTGTTTGGTTAATTCAGTGGTTGAGGGTTAAACATTTCTTGAAACTTTGTTGTGGTAGGGATTTCCTTGACTGAGTATACCCATGTAAGCTGTGATGACCCTCCACTGGACTAGTAATCAGAGACCCTCAATCTTCACCACTGGCACCAGTGGGGGACGTACACTGGAAGGATGTCAGGTACACACACAGTATTTCCAGATACAGCTGTCAGCATCAAGTGCAATTTCCCTTAAGAGCACAAAGAGACCACAGTCAGTCCAGGGCTGGTTCCTGTACCTTTCTCCAGATCCCCAATAAGACTCCTCACTGGCACAGCTATAGAGTTGAGTCCTTAGCCAGGGTTCCCAGCCAAGTCCTCCAACACTCTCTCTGTCCAACCAGTGCTTCGTGTCCCTGCCCAAGTAGCTGATGCACCCACACACTCTTTGAGATTTTGATTTGCATACACACACACACACACACACACACACACACACACCTGGGAAAGGCTGGCACAGGTTTGCTAGCTATGCCTCTTTTGCCCAGACTATAAGGTAGTTTTCACTGCCACCAGAACCCTTATCAGATACTTTAAGGTCCTTAAATGTTTTCCAATTTTACTGTATAATATTAATACAAATGGTAGTTTGACCAAGAGCAAGGCTATTAGGAGTGGCCCACATAGTGTCACCAAATAAATATGCAAGTACTCTCAAAACTTAAATATCTCTATACAGATTAGCCATGATGAAAGGTTTAAATATATTTAATAATAAATAATAAAAGAAAAAGACAAAATTAAATATATATTCACAGTGACATCATAGTTTAAAATCACATGAAATGCAATATTTAAAACAACATTGCAGGACAGTCTCAAATAAAGAAAAAATATCTAAACTAAGGTTCACTATATTCCTGACTGTATCTAAGAGAATTATACTGTTCCCTAGAAACTTACTTCATTAGAGCAAGGCAGATGTGGTGAATGGATCTTCTAGTTGTTGTCACATCCAAGACAATACAGAATGTCCTGTCTCACTAAGAGACTTCTCAAAATAATATCTCAAATATTACTGCTGACATAATTTCTTGTCATCTGACTCTAGTTCCCAGTCGAAACCCCCACTGCTGGAAGCTAGCAGTATTTAGCATCTACCTGTGAAAATACATAGACCTCAGATCTTTGGCAGATGCTGGAAGTTATAAAACAATTGTATTCCTTCATGCTTTTAAGACTAGTAATTAATTAATTCTAAAGACAATAGAGAAAGCTTCTCAGTACAGACTCTGTGTCTCTAGCTGCCTTGAAAACTGAAAGGTACCATCTTTTATTGCATAGCCTATAAAGTAATTTAATTTCAGCTATTTTCCTAAAAGTTTGTGAACTGAAGTTAACCTCCTGTGTTCCAGTTTTCACTGTTAAAATATATACATTTAAATAGTTACAAGAGTCCATGTACCTTTCCATTCTCTTCCAGTAGGGCACACTGTGGTTACATTCCAAACACAAACACTTTATAAAATACCTTTTCAACACACGTGTCTGTACAAACCAGTTTGGTATACATGACATATACAGTTCTAATACATTTGCAACACAAGCATCTTACACAGATCATTTTGATATTCACCAATGACATATAATTATTTACAAATTTCCAGCTAGCTGGTCTGGAACTATCTCCTTTCATCATATAAGCCATTAGAGTATTGCATTAACTCAGTACCCTTTATGTGATTACGCATGTCATTTGTAAACAGGTTAAACAATTGCAGGCAAAGAGTAGATCCTTGTCATACTTACATGTTTGATAAAAAATAATTTGGAGAGTTTAGCCTGAAACTGAACTGAAGAGATATGATTGCTAAGACAATTAGTGAAGAACCATTGTAAAACAGTAGATGAATTATCACAAGTGTTACTGTGTGTATAGAAGTAGATGATAGCTCAGAACATCAAAAATGTTTAACAAATCTAAGATAACTTTAAAACTAAGTCCTGTATCCATTTTTGATGCAGATTGATCAGTGTGCTTTATGAAGGTTATGTGAGTGCTAGGTCCTTGGTGTTGGAGTTGTTATTTTCAGGTAGTTGTCAAATGAGCTGGGTAGACACAGCCATCACCAGCATCTTAGACACAAGGCTAAGCACTGTGACGAACTTGAAATTCTCAGATTTGTCTTGATTTCCAGTCTTGGGCAAAGATATGAGTTTTGCTTGTTTCCAGAGGCTGAGGAATGACCCTTCCCAAAGACAACTGTTGATTAATTTTGTTAAAGAAAAGGATATGTGAGACAATATTTTCCTATAAATTGGGGGTAAGCTTACAGTTGAAGGTGAGCAATGGTCATACAGCTTTAGAAATACTTTCTTATTACTGGACACATTGACAGGTTGAAAGAAGAAGGTGTACAGAAATGGACTGTTGTGGCCTTTCTAATTAATAGCTGTGAGTTGTATTTTGTGCATCTCTGTATTTGTTATAAGAGCATCCGCCAGTGCTTCTCAAAATGTCCAAGCATCTTTACATGGTACCACACTTTTCTTCACTGTTGAATCAATCAATGGCAGTCTTCTGTTCTGTATTCCTGTTGCACATGCAGATACATATTTATTGAGGAGGTTGAGCAGAAGGGTATTTGGGATGTCCTGAACAATGTTAATATCTTGAACATGACCTAGGCATTTCTAATGCATTTAGTTTCATTTCCATAGCAAATGTTGGTGTTTCTTGAGACCATGAATACTAATACTATGAATATGCTGCACTGCAACATATGGGGAGGGGGGTTGCTGCACTCCTGAGTGTGCTGTCCTTTGGGTGAGACATTAAACCAAGGCTCCATCTGCTTGAGTTGGTGATAGCTTAGGTGGATGTAAAAGATCCCATGGCACCTATTGAAAAGAGTAGGGCTCTTTTATTTACATGCTGTGTACATGACACATTATTTACTTACTTACATGTTTACATGGATCTATATATATATCTACAAAATTATTTACATAGATTCCTCCTTATGCATTCTGTTTTCATGTTTATACATTTTATTTGAACTTGACCCCCCACTCTTTTTGCATAACCATCATCTGATTAAATATAATCTCATTTAACCACTCATTCCAAATCAGCCATACTACATAAAATAACTCCATTCTTATTTTATATTTTTTGTTTCTATTCTTATAATACTCATATTCAATCATATCCATGTTTATGTTACTACTGTTTTTAACTGTCCAAAAATTCTTAACATATTTTTCCCATGATTTCTCTATTCTTTTACATTTCATAAAAAACGTGTTCTGCAGTTTCTTCTTTACAACAATACAAACATATTCTCTCAGTTTTCTTCTGTAAGACATATTTGCTTTCACTGGTAATTTCTTTATTCACAGTCTCTATAGAAAATTTTGACATTCTACTTTATCTGCACCACTTATTTCTTTCTTTTATAGCTTTAATATTTTCTTCTGGTAAATTTTCCCAAGGGTTAACAAAATAATATTGCACCGTTATATTCTTGTACCATGTCTTCTGATCTTCTTCTATCTCATCAATCTTTATTTTCCACATTTTCATTTTTTCTTGATAATTTTCTGTTTCTTCATTAGTACATTCTTTTTCTCTCTTATTTATTTTTATCTCCCAAAATGTTTCATACTTAAACAGTTTTATTACTAATTTCATATGTTTCTCATTTATCTATCTCAACACTTTTCACAAAGCTGCAAATAGTACTGGATTTAATAAGCCCAGTCCCCCTTTATCTTTATATATATATATATATATATATATATATATATATATATATATATTATATAATACTCCTCTCTATACTGGATTTAATCTAGATTCTTATATAAAAGTAAAAATAACTTCTAATTGTTTTCCTACATTCATGGAATCATAAACACACTTAATAAATATCCTCTTTCCCATTAATACTGAATTTATCAAATTAGCTTTTTTTCTTATAAGATAATCTATATGTTCTTCCTAAACAAGAAATTTCTTTTAATTCCTTTAAAAGGTTTTCCAGTTGTGTTCCACTTGTTCTTTTATTACCAAAATGTATTCCCAATACTGAAATTTCTTTCATTGTAAATTGTATTCCTGCTATCTTTATTCTGTATCCCAGACGTTTACTTTGATCCTTATTTCTATCCATAAACTATTTTAGTTATTATAATAATGTCATCTGCATATGTTATTAAAATTGGAATATGTATACCTATTTGCATTACATATTTTTCATTTTCCGTTTTACAGTTCACCTTACTTATTACTATATTCATAAGTAAAGCAAATAATATACCACTCACTGGATGAGCTTATCTTATCCCATTACTCCTCAATATTTATTTACCTAACAAATCATTTATAAAATTCTTGTCTTATTATTACCATATGCCATCATACATAGCCCTTTCCTTTATATCATGTAGATGTTTTTCAGTTATATTTTCCATCTTATTTTCCAATCTTTTTTGAATTATCTTCATAAAAATATTGTAATTTGTATTATTTAGTAGTATGTGTCTCCAGTTTTTATATCTTCCTTTCAACTATTTTCCATTTAAATTTTAATATTCTACTACCTGCATAGGTTCATAGGTTAGTATTAGGCTAACTGCCCTTGTGGGCCATTTTAAGCCTAGCTAATTACCCCATGTGAGAATCAAACCCTGCACCTTGTGTCTGCAAGGTAAACACCTTAACCATTATGCCATCCTCCCACCCCCACAGTTTATTATAATAATAAATAATAAAAACCTTCATTTAACCATTCATTTAACACATGCAGCAAGTGAGCTGATGTCAGTCTTCATTCATCCTTGACCTTTGGATACTCTGTTCCGATCCTTGGAACTGGCTCAGCCATTGTACAGCTTGCAGCAGCTGAAAACTCTCGAGCTAAGACTTTTCCCACAAAACCCATCTCCATATTACCTCAGATCTCATATGGCGCTCTTCCCGTAAGAAGTGTCAGCTATTCCTCTCACAGTTAAGTGAAATTTCTTTATTTATGGAAGTTTTTCTTATCTCCTTTGTACTATTTACAGTTATATTTCTATTATATTAGTTTCTACCCACCTTTTTCTGGTTGAGTGAGTGCTTTTTTCCCCATACTTTATGGTATTCTCTATACCATCATTGGTATTCCCCCATCTTTTCCTCTCTACCTCGTCAGGTAGTTCTGTCTCTTACCTTTGTTGGTATTTTCTTCCTCTTTACCAATCCTTGGTATTTCTTTCTACCATAGTTGGTATTTTTTCCTTTCCTTTCATGTGAATGTTTGTGTCAGAGTATTCCCACCAGTTGACTCCTGTCCTTCCTTGTCAACATGGGTGATAAACCAAAAGACACTACAGGGTTTAAACAGTGCCAGGATTGCAGATGGAAGATGTCCCGTTTGGATTGGCACTCTTCCTTTGTTTATTGTCTGGGTGCAGCTCATGTAGACCAAGAGTGTTCTGTCTGCCAGGCCTTTAGTAACAGGGCCTTGGTTGAGCATAAAAATAAATTGATATTGAAAGGCTTACTTAAGTCTTCTTTCAAAGAAGCCTTATCCAAGACTGCTCCTTGGTTTTCTAAATCTGACCAGGGTATAAAGAAAAGTCACTCAGTGTGGACTTCAACTTTGACACCTGTGGCAAAGAAGCATAAGTCTTGTGAACCCTCTCATCTACAGAACCAAAGAACAATGTTCCAAGACTGTTGAAACAGACAACCTCCTCAGCACTGGTTACTACTATGGCACCATCAGCACTGGTCTCACTGGCACTGGCTTCTTTAGCTTCCTGGTTGGTGCTGACCTCACCTACTGAACTGCAGCAGACTTTGCCCACCCCCTCGGTGCTGAAATCAGAAATAATTTTCTTACCCAGGACAAGATACTCACCTTCTATTGACCCCTTTGTGGATCCGTTTCTCAGTCCTTTTTTATGAAAGACCAGAATCCCCCTCTGGATTATCTGTCTATTCTTCCAGGAGTATAAATGAAGTCGATGTCGTGATATTGCTGAATTAGCTCCTAGTGACCAAGGGTCTGTCTATTTCTTCATAGACCCCTCTCCCTTCTGGAGTTGGGGAATTTTCTTACAGAACTCCACCAAATCTTCCTCTTCTAACTTCCTCAGATGGCTTAGACTTCCTGTTCTAATCCCTCCAGTTCCAGGTGCTCTGGTACCAATAGCCCATCCTTCTTCAGTGCCAGGATTTGCCCTGACTTCTTTGGTTCCTTTGAAACAGGTAGACTCCAGGGCAGTAGCGCCTCTGTCCGGTGTGAAGGTTTCAGATCAGCGCCGGCTTTTTATTTGGGATCGTGCTTAACTCTGGGATCTTTGGCAGCCATGGGCTTTTCCTTAGCTGTTGCTTTGAAGGTGGCCCTCTCGGGGCAGGGTGTAACCTTGGTTCCGAGGTTGTCTTTCTCGGTTTTGGAATCCCATCCCTCTTTCAGGGGACCTGGCTTCCAGGTTATGGAGAGGGCCATGGCCTCTGCAGGCTCTCAACTGGCTCCTTCTGTGTAGGAGTTATATTCCCAAACTCCTCCTTGCCTAGAGCTGCCACCTTCCTCCACTCCTGAGCAGCGAGCACCAAAGCTGCAAGCTACCCCTGTAGAGGGCCCCTCTTCTTCAGAGTCCTCCTCAGAGATTCCCACTGAGGAGCCACCCCAAAAGAAGACATGCAAGAGGAAGCACATAGATTCCTCGGAAGACTCTGTCACTGAAGATATAGAAGAGTTCTGCCCATTCACCCATGGAAGATGTCTCCTTCAGAGACATCCTAGAGATCCTCAAACAGAGGGATAACTGGAAGCCCAAATACCCAAACTCTGAGGAATCTGTGTACTTGCAAGCTTTTGGTGCTCATCCTTCTACTTATTGGGTGACCTGTCCCACTGGCGATTTTATAAAATTGATCACGCAGTGGGCATGTAAGGCTCCTGATTCAATTTTGCTGATTCTCCAGAAACAAGATATAATTTTATTAGCCCCTCTAGACCACCAGCATTGGGCCAGGGGCTTAGCAGTAGATCCTATGGTGGTGGCAGAGCCTCCCAAAAGAAACTCGCAGATGAGAGTCCAACTGTCCATCCCCCTAACTGAGATTCTAGGATGAGGGACAGATTTGGAAAGTGGGTGTATGCTTCATCAACCTCCACCCTAAGGTCTTTGACTTTTATGGTACATTTCACTAGGCTCCAGAGGGATCTGATCAAGGACTTGTCGGATACCTCATAGGAGCTGTGTCTGAAGAGGTGCAGGATAAAGTTGCCTCTCAGCTAGCCCCCCTAGAGTCTATTTTTAACTAGTCCATGAGGCTCATTACACATGTAGGTGAAGGGACAACCAGGGCAGCGGGTTCATGTGTTGCCATAAGGTGTCACGCCTGGATGTGCTTGTGGAGCCATTTAAGTCTTCCTTCATCAATGCTCCCTTTGGCAGCTAGAAGGCTTCCCTCCAACACAAAAAGACTTGGGGGGGGGCTCAGAAGCTTACAAACAGTCCTGGACACAGCATATCTGTATCTGGACTAGACTAGTTATAGGAAAGGTGGGAAACACGCGCAAACGTGGGCTTTTAAACCAGAAAGTTGAAAGAGATGGAAAAACTGCCCAAATGGCCAATGCACTACAATTTCTGGGCCAGAAACCACTCTTGTGGTAGATAGGCTACCTAGTGCTTACTACTCCTACTGATAAGCTGGACAGCTTTCCTCCAACACAGAAAGGCTTGGGAGGGCTCAGAAGCATACAAGCAGTCCTGAATATAGCAAATCTGTATTGGGGCTAGACTAGTTACAGGAACGGTGGGAAACGAGCTCAAACATGGGCTTTTAAACCAGAAAGTTGAAAGAGATGGAAAGACTGCCCAAACGGCCAATAAACTACAATTTCTGGGCCAGAAACCACTCTTGTGGTAGATAGGCTACCTAGTGCTTACCACTGCCACTGATAAGATAGAAGGCTTCCCTCCAACATAGAAAGGCTTGGGGACTCAGAAGCTTACAAGCAGTCCTGGATATAGCAAATCTGTATCGGGACTAGACTAGTTGCAGAAAAGGCAGGAAACAAGCTTAGAATTTATTTTTTTTACAGAAAAGCAGGTAAAACAGCACTAAAACCAATTCAAGTGCAGTGCAAGCTAGCACACATGAGTGTGTAGCAATATTAAAACAAATAGTTTAAATAAATGCAGTTTATTCAAACTGTATTCTGAAGTGAATTCAGTTGTTTTATTCAACTCTGAACAGTTAAAGTGCCAAAAAATATACTTATCAGCTGAGAAGCACACTCAGTCAGAACACAAGAAGATTTTAGCAAAGTTTTTTTGTTTTGTTAGTAAAGTGAAAAGGGAGAAAGGAGAAACAGAAGATAATTCAAAGTTAAGGACCTAAGTGGGTTGGCCTGCTCTCTGTATTAGGTAGAATGAGCTAATGACACTAGACTGGGGTAGAGCTGAACAGATGGGACTGATAGGAGTGTCTGAAATCAAAATATGATTTCACTGTACTTGGTTGAGTTGCAAATGAGATGGACACAGGAGGAGTGTTCAAACACAAACTTACAGGAGGGACAGGCAGTTCCAAAGCCACCAAGATTAATACCACAGCAAGAACAGGGAGGGAAATCAGTAATAGTTAATCTTCCCATAATAATAGTTAATCTTCCCATTCGTACTAGTATTACATCTTAATATCTTCACTGCTATTTCTGAACAATGTCCATTTGCCAAATTCCATATACTATTTCCATCCCATAGTTTTCTGCTTGCAATCTTTCATTTCTTAAGAATATTATGTTTTCTAATACAGTGATATCTACATCACATTTATTACACTATTCTAAAATCCCTATCCTTCTTAGAGTATTTTAGTACTGTTTACATTTACTGAAAGAATTTCTAAATTATTACTCTCTGTTTTCATTAATATAGAAATCATTTACCCTTTTCAATTTACATTACCTACTACCTATTAGCCTTCTTTTTATTTTAAATGTATTCCTTTAAACTTTTTTTTCATATCTTTCACTCTTGTTCCAATATAATTCTTTTTTCATTTCACTATTTTCCAGTTTATATCTTCATCACTGATTTCTGAATCTTTCTCTATCTCCTTTCATCTCCTTGTACTTTATTTTTATCCTTTTTTAAAACAAGAAACATCATTCTTAAATTATCAGTTATAACATTTATATAAATGTATAGATTTATATAAATGAAAGCAAACCATATTGACATAATCTTAGTTTTAAGCATATACATCACAAACTACATTGACATAATTTTAGTTGCAAACATTATACATCACTTATAATCTACCCAATCTTTGTCAGTCAAGTATTACATAACTCATTCATATCCTGCCTTCTTTTAAACCTCATTCCTCCCTATATGTATTTTCCCCACAATTCCCATTTTTTGTATGTAATTTGCTCCTACCCTTTTCTAAAGATCACAATTCCTGTTGTTTTATCTCTGTTACTATATTATTCACTACTTCTAGTACACTTGTTTTAGGTTCATAGGTAGGTACTAGGCTATTGGCCTTAGGGCCTATATAAGCCTAGACAAATGATACCCTGGCTTTTGCCACCCAAGAAAATTATTTTCCTGTGCCCCTGTCAAGCAGAGCCACAGAAGTGATCCTCGGGGTGAATTTCCTATCTCCCATCCAATCATCAAGATTTTTCTTGAAGAGTGCTAATGAGGAGCTTTGTTTAATATAGATAGGTAGTTTGTTCCAGAGTATGGGAAGTCTCTGAGATAGGAATCTATCCCTCCAGCATGTTCTGTTTATTGTGGTGACAAGTTTTAGGTCCCTAGAGCATGTAGCTCGGAGGGATTGGGATTTCTTTACGTGGAGCATGTCCAACAGCTCTGGGTGTGACATAGCTTTGTATGTTAGGCAGAGATTGCCTCTGAGCAGGCGATATGCGACAGAGTAAAGCTGGAGTTTTTTGAGACGGTCTGCGTAGGGCATCTGTTTGAGGCCAGTAATCCTCTTTGTGAGGTATTTCTGTGGCCTTTCCAGTTGTTGTAGACATCTTGTGAGGTACATACCAAAAGGGGCGTTGAACTCTATCAATCAGATGCCAAAATACCAAACAAACAAAATAAAAAATACCACAAGGAGGTTTAGCGAAGAAAATCCACAAAATCCAAGACACAATAGCGTACCAAGATTTATTGCCCGCTTTCATCAAATGACTTCCTCAGAATAAAATCAATTCAAAAAACTACACTTTAAATACACTGGTTAACAAGCAATTGTCCAAGTTAATTAAATAATGATGAAAATTTAAAAACACACACCCTCATGACTCAAAAAAGAAAGATGTATCACCATCTTTGTCAATACAAAGTTTACGATGTTTTAAAAAACATGCGTTGAACTCTATAATGGGTCTAATGAGTGATGAGTAGAGGGGAACAATGACCTCTTTTTTCCTGGATGAGAAACCTTTTGTGATGAGGTATGCCACATAGAATGATTTCCTGACTACTGTGGTGATGTGATTATCAAAGGAGAGACTACTGTCCACTTGTGTCCCATGGTCTTTTATCACACTTTTGGTGTTAAGTAGACTACAGCCTATGTGGTAGTTCATGGGTACAGAGTTTTTACCAAAAGGGATGACAATGCACTTTTTGGCATTGAGCTTGAGGCCATGGCTTTGACATCAGGCATCTGTCTCAGTGAGGCCCTTTTGTAGGATGTCCACATCGTTAGGAGATTTGATTATGGCTCCTAGTTTGCAGTCATCTACGAACTTTGTTAGCCAAAGACCTTCTGTGTTAGCCTCTACTTCAGAGAAGTAGATACCAAACAGGAGAGGACCTAGGACTGAACCCTGTGGTACTCCACTTGTCACTGGTCTGAAGTTGGATTTAGAGTCTGCTACTTTCACAGTGTGGGTTTGGTCAGTGAGCCAGTTGGCAACCCATCTTGTGACATAGGGATTTATACCTAGTTTAGTAAGTTTGTCTATAATTCCAGAGTGGGGGATGGTGTTGAAAGCCTTGGCGAGATCTAGATAGGCTGTGTGTACCACCTTACCCTCATCTACAGCTTTGGTGACCGCATCAAAGAAGTCTATCAGGTTTAGGAGACATGATCTGCCTTTTACAACCCAAACTGGGTAGGGTCCAGAGTTTGGAGATTACCAATGTCATTGTTTATAAGTTCCATGATGACACGCTGCATAGCCTTGCAGACCAGGCTCATCAGGCTAATGGGGTGGTAGTTCCCGGGGTCCGTGGTGGCTCCCCCTTTGTGGAGTGGGATAACCATTGCTGTGCGCCATTCAGTAGGCACAAAGCCTGAGGTGAGGCCATGATTGAACATGGTATTTAGGTGGGGTGCCACTTCGTTCTGTAGTTCATGTAGAATGCAGCCTGGGATGTTGTCGGGTCCCCTGGATGCTGTGTCCTTGGCTTTGGAGAGTGTGTTTTTTACTCGTGCAGCCGTGATTACAGGTACTTTGCATTCTTCCGGTATAGAGATGGGCCCTTTAGGGGATGAGAGAGGGGTAAAGTTAGCACTGAACCTATCTGCCAGGATGTTGGCAATATCAGTTGGTTCTGTATATTTAGTGCCATTGTGCTGTAACTCAGAGCAGATCTGAGTGTTGCCATTGAGATTCTTGACATAGCTATAGAATGCTTTGTGGTTGTCTTTAGAATCAGTGGCGATTTTGTTTAAGTAACTAGCTTTGGAGCATTTTATGAGGAAATCTCAGCTTCTTACTGAGGCTGACTACTGAGTTTCTCCAATCATAGGATTTTACTCTTTTTTGCAACAGTTTCTTTCTTCTCTTGTAGAGTTTCTTTATAGCAGGGGACCACCAGATTGGCTTCCTTTTTTTGGAGGATAGCATCTTGGTTCTGTTAGGGATTGGATCCATGCACTCGTTTTAATGCTTATAAAGTGCAATTGTATAGGATTCAGCAGTCGTATCTCTATTGTCCATCAGCATGGGTGTCATGAAGTTTGCCACTTCTGTCTTAAGAAGCGTGAAGTTGGCTTTGGAGAAATTTTTTACGGTGGTTTCCCTAATTGGGGGTGGGGCTGGGATGTGGATGTCTAGGGTGATTTGCTTGTGGTCAGATCTGACCAACGAGGAATTGACCTCTGGTGTGGAACACCATTTCCATGTTGGTAATGACCAGGTCTAGGATATTGCTGCCCCGGTGGGGGTGTGGATAAGTTGATCCAAGGCATTGGAATTTATGAATTCCAGAAAACGTTGAGCACAAAAGTTGGTACATGAGTAGTTTTCCCAGTTAATGGTGGGGTAGTTGAAATTGCCCATTATTAGGGTGTTAGGTTGTACCCTAATATTTTCCAGTGTATCAAGAAATGAGGAGTGGGAATCCTGGGGCATGGTGGGGGATCTGTAGCAAGCTACAGTTTGCATTGCAGTCTTGCCCAGGCTTAGTTGCACTTGGATAATCTCGGATGCATTATGCTGAGCAACTAGCCTAGAGGTGTGGATATCCTTAATGAATATGGATATGCCTCTGCCTTTAGTGCTTCGGTCCAAGTTAGGTGGCCGAAAGATGTGGTATGAATTATAGCCTGGTAATGTAGAGGTGCTCTCTGGAGCCTTGAACCAGGTCTCTGTCACTGCACAGATGTCGATGTTCTCCATTTTAAGGAGTGCCTCGAGTGAGTGCATTTTGAGGTTTAGACTTCTAGCATTGAGTAGCATTACCCTCAGATTTTGCTTGCTTGTACCTGTTACGGTGGTGCATTTGTCATTTGAATCTTGCCTAAAAAAGGCACTATAGGGGTGGCAAGAGCATTAGCTAGTATCCGGAATCCCAAAGGCGACAGGTGCAGGCCATCTATGGCAAAGCATTGTGGTTTGTTGATCATGTCATCCCAGGCAGACAGATACTGGATCCCCTTAGAATGACACCAGAAGCTTAGCCAATTGTTGAAGTCAGTCATTTTGTCCTTGTACTGTGGTATCATTCTGGGTGATGGCAGGATGCTACTCAGGGCTAGGGTCATACCTGCCTGGGCTACAAGATCAGAAAGTTCCTCCATGTCTCTTTTCATGTAGTCCAGGGAGGTACGTCTCAGGTCATTCACACCAACATGGCCAATGACAGAGTCATATTTGTGCTTGCTGTGGAGTGACCTGAGTGCATGCGTTATGTGGAGGATCCTGGCACCTGACAGACTTTGATTTCTATTTTCTAGTAATTATTTTTTGGCAACCACATTAATTAAACTCTTTAAGGCCTTACTATGTCTAGGCAATTCCCATTCTGTATCACAGCTCAGAAAAATAATTTCCCTAGATACACCAATTTGCTCAACCAGTATCTGTGATAGAGAATTCTGCATAGAATCTTTAAAGTCTGCCAACTCATTATACTCCCAGAAAATATGCTTGCAAATACCTCTTTCTTCCCCATCACACTTCCAACATGTGCTGTCTACCTGAGGAAAAATTCTTGGAGACTACTTAGGGTATAAAAATACCTGAGTAAACATTTCCAAGCAAATTCCTAAATCTTCTAGATTGTTTTGCATATTTAGGAGACATAAGTATATCCCCAGTTGTGAATTGCTTATCCATTCTCTCTCTTCCCAATCCTTTCTAACCTCCTATGATTGATTATTATACTTATTAGGCAATATTTTATATGCCGTACTAATTATTCCTTTTTTAAACAGCAGCTTCTGTTCTAAATTCTACTAAAAATATATACCAATGCTGGTCTTGTGTTTAGGACCCCTATTTCTTTCTCTTTGCTTGTACTCTGATATCAATCATTGATAGGGAAGGCAATCTCTAACCTGCAGTCCAAATAAATTCTTGGAGTCTTCCCATTCTATTACCTTTCCCTGTCAAGTTATTTGCTCCCAATACCTTGATTCCTTTGCCAGTTTTCTCCAATAAATTCCAGCCCCCTTTGCCTATTGTCTGTATCCCTAATTGCAGTCATCCCTGTCGACAAAATCTCCTTTCTCCAGTCCCAGGTTGGCTTAGGTCTTAGAATACTTTCTGTTTTATGAATATAATATTCTGTATGATTGTTATTCTCCTTAAAGATTTGCATCCAAAATCTCAGTCTCCTTGCTTCTTGAGCTTCCCCCTGTTTCATCATGTTCCCTTTCCATTTAAATAATAGGAGCCTTAACTGTGAAGCTTTGAAATCCCCCTTCAAATCAGGTAATCCCAGTGTGCCCTGTTCTACTGGAAGAATCAGCTTATCCCCCTTGACTTTTGCTGTTTTCTTCTCCCAGATAAAATCTTTCAGCTCTTTATTAATTGCTATCCACAACTTCTCTGGTTAATTAAAATATGCCTGACCTGTGTATAAGACTAAAGGGACTAAAAGCGTTTTAACTGCTTGTACCTTACTATCCATATCCATATAACAGAGCTTCCACTTTCTCAGTCTTTTTTATTATCTTTTGTTTAGTCTATTCTTACATAGCCTTAGCTGCCACACTGGAATCAGTTTTAATCTATACTTCTAAGTATGTCACTTTGTCATGTCCCCATAAATATGGGTATTGCTAAACCATTTCATGTGTGGGTACATAATTTATAGCTATTGCCTTTGTTTTAGCTTCATTAATTTTGTATCCTGAAAACATATGAAACTGTCACAAAATGTTCCACAACACTAAAATTTCCTTTTCTGGTTTTATAGTATCATCTGCAAATAAAGAGTCAGCTTTTCTAGGCTATCATACCAATTATATTCTTAAATTTCTGTGTCCCTTATTTTCTTTGCCTGTGACTTTAAATATAATGCAAATAACAAAGGGGAAAGAGGAAATGCCTGCCTGGTTCCCCTGCTAAAGCAGAAATTATCAGCAAGGAACCTACACACTTTAATTTTCACCTCAAATCCCTCATATATCCTCCTAATCAACCTTATAATTTTGTCAGGGAATGCAAATGCTTCCATTGCCCTGCTCATAAAGTACAAGCTTACTCTGTCAAATGCTTTCTCTGCATCAAGACCCAACAACAACAATGGTATTTTCTTACATTCTGCTTCTGTCTGAATCATCAGTGTTCTATTAATGTAGTCAAATGTCCCCTCCACAAAACCACATTGATCCATATCCGTCAATTTTGACATCACTTTTGCCATTCCTTTAGCCATTATAGGCATAAACACGTTATAACCATGGTTTAGTATTAAAATGGGCCTATATGAAGCTGGATCTCATGGGTCTTTACCATGTTTAGGTAATACATATACAACCACTTATTTCTAGGATGTTGATACTTCACCTACTCTTAAAATAATATTTAACAAAACCTTCCGGATATTCATTTTTTTCCTTTCTACCTTCCAAACTTCCATAGGAATACCAGTTATTCCTAGGGACCTTCCTGTGGACTGGTTATATATCACCATTTTTATCTCATCCTCCTATCCTGTTAGTAATTGAGCATCATCTATCTCTAACCTTGGCATATTTAATTCTTCCATAAACATTTCCATTTGCACCTTTTCTTGATTTCCATATTTCTCTGCTTTATACAGACTTTCATAGAATTTCCAAACTATTTCTAATACCGCTACAGGATCTCTTGTTATCTTCCTTGTTATAGGCTCCATTTCTACTTTCTGTTGCCCAAGTCACTGTACAAAAAATTTTTGTGCTGTAGAATTATTATCAAAACACAGTTGCTTAACTCCAATCTTTCTAAACGCATGCATATTATCAAAGTAATCCCTTATTTTCTGTTTAGCATTATGCAGTTCTGAAGTTCTTGTTCTTTGAGATTCCCCATATTCTGCAATACTTTAACATTTGTCAGTCCCTCTAAATAATTATTGTTACTTCTTAACCATATCTCCCTTTCTTTTATTTTCACCCTATTTTTAAACTCCACTTTAATTTTGTCCCACTCCCTAGATATATTTTCAGAAGACATTTCTATCTTCTCTCATAGTTCCTGAATAATTTCCACTACCCATTCCTTAAATTCCTCTCTTTTCAAATATATGTGAAAAGTGCCAGTATATCATTTTTATTTCATTACCCTGTGTTTTTATTTTAGTTATTAATGATGCATCATCTGAAGTAGTTATTGAGTGCATATCAAGAATTTCAATTAAATGCACATGTTCCTGTGAAATGTAAATTCTGCCTAGCCTTGGCTAGTTTTTGTAACTTGGAGAATAATATGTAAATTAATTCTGAACTCCTAGTGCTGAATTCACATCTTCCATGCCAAATATTTTCATAAATGACTTCAAAATCTACCCACCTTTGTTATATTTTCCCTTCTGGGCCCCCAGACACATCACTGCTGCAAATCAAATTCCAGTCCCCACCTAAAAGTAATATTCCTTGCTATAACCTGATTATTTCTCTCAAAATTTTCTTAAGCTCATTATTGCAGTTTTAGATGGAATATAAATATATGCCAGTGTAATCCTCCTCCCTTGCCATTAGCCCCTTAGTACTATAAATCTACCATTGTTATTTTTATACTGTTCTATCAGTATTGGAGCTGCTCTTGCAGTTAATATAAGTAATCATTTTTTTTCCTTTATCCTGGGTATTCTGTTGAATAACCATCCTGAAAATCTTTCTTTATCATAGGTTCATAGGTTCATAATAGGCTATCTGCCCTAGGGCATTTACAAGCCTAGCCAGGGTGTGTTTGGCTTTTGCCACCCCTTGGAATGAATTTACTGTGCCCTTTTTAAGGTTGTGTTTACTGTGCCTCTGTCTAGTAGTGATACAGAAGTGATCCCCGGGGTAAACCTACGATCTCCCATCCACTCGTCAAGATTTTTCTCAGTCAGTGAGGGGCTCTGCCTAACATGGACTGGAATTCTATTCCAGAGTGAAGGGAGCCTCTGGGTTATGAATCTGTCCCTCCAGCATGTCCTATTTATTTCTGTGCTGAGGTTCAAGTCACTCGATTGTGTAGCTCTAAGGGATTTGGATTTTCTGAGGTGGAGCATATCCATTAATTCAGGGTTGGACATGGCTTTGCACGTCAGGCATAGATCGCCTCTGAGTAGGCGGTATGCAACTGAGTAGAGCTGGAGTTTCTTTAGCCGAGCAGCATATGGCATCTGTTTGAGTCCCTTGATCCTCTTAGTGAGGTACTTTTGGGGTCTTTCTAGTTGCTGCAGGTGTCGGGTAAGGTACATCCCAAATGGGGCATTGTACTCAATTATGGGCCTGATGAGGGATGAGTAAAGGTGCACAATGACCTCCCTTGATCTAGATGTGCATCCTTTCATGATAAGGTGGGCTATATAGAAGGTCTTCCTAACCACTTTGGCAATGTGGATGTCAAAGGAGAGGTTACTATCAACTAGGGTCCCCAGGTCCCTAATTACTTCTTCTGTACTTAATGGATTACCTCCTATGTGGTAATTTGTGGGCACTTTGTTTTTGCCAAAGGGTATAACTATACACTTTTTGGCATTTAGTTTAAGGCCATGGCTCTGGCACCAGTTATCCTTCTCTATGAGACCCTTTTGGAAGATGCTTGTGTCAGCTGGAGAGTCAATTATGGCACCCAGTTTGCAGTCATCTGCGAACTTGGTCAGCCACAGTCCTCCCGTGTTAGTCTGTACCTCAGAAAAATATATTCTGAATAAGAGAGGTCCTAGGACCAAGCCCTGTGGGACGCCACTTGTAACTGGTTTAGAGTCTGACATGGCTCCAGCAATTCTGACCATGTGGGTTCTGTCCTTGAGCCAGTTTGCAACCCATCTTATGACATAAGGGTTTATATTTAGGCTGGAGAGTTTGTCCACGATGCCCGAGTGGGGTATTGTGTCAAAGGCTTTTATGAGGTCTAGGTAGGCTGTGTGGACCACCTTACCCTCATCAATGGCCTTGGTGACTGTTTCAAAGAAATCTACCAGATTCAGGAGGCAGGATCTGCCCTTGACAAAGCCGAATTGGATAGGATCCAGTGTCTGTAGGTCCCCAATGTCTTTGTTTATGAGCTCCATAATGATCCTCTCCATAGCTTTACAGACCAGGCTAGTCAGGCTTATGGGGCGGTAGGTTCCAGGGTCCGTAGAGGCGCCTACTTTGTGGAGTGGGACTACTGTTGCTGTACGCCATTCTTTGGGTACATATCCTGTAGTAAGGCTAAGATTAAATAGCAGCTTTATGTGAGGGTATAGCTCTTCTTGGAGTTCATGTAGCACACAGCCTGGGACACCGTCCAGTCCCATTGATGCTGTGTTTTTTGCTTTGGAGAGGACGGCTCTCACCTGGGCATCTGAGATGTCAGGGAGGCAACACTCTGCTGGGATAGATATTTGTCCTTTTGGGGGGAGGGGGGAGAAGTTTGCACTGAACCTGTCTGCCAGGATTTTGGCAATGTCTGAGGGTTCAGTGTATTTTTTGTTATTATGGACGAACTCTGAGCATATCTGGGAGTTGCCACCCAGGCTTCTAACATAACTAAAGAAAGCCTTATGATTATCTTTTGTTGCTTGTGCAGTTTTTCTCTCGAAAGTGGCCTTGGTTGTTTTTATGAGTGATCGTAGTTTTTTGCTAGTACTAATCAGAGATGCCTTCCCTTTTAGGGATTTTGCCCTATCATGTAGTAGCTTTCTCCTCCTGTTGTATAGCTTATTTATGGCTGGGGTCCACCAGACAGGACGCCTGCCTTTAGGGGAATGGGTCTTGGTTTTATTTGGGATTGCATGATCCATGCATTCCTGAAGGTGTCCATAGAATGCGTTTATAAAGGATTCAGCAGATAGGGCCATGGTTTCCACTGGCCTGGGGGCCTTGAAGGATTCCACTTTGGTTTTAAGAAGTGTGAAGTTAGCTTTTGAGAAGTTCTTCACTGTGGTCTTTTGTGCTGGGGGTGGGGGCGGGATGTGGATTTCTAGTGAGATTAATTTATGGTCCGATCTTACCAATGAGGGGTATACTTCTGGTATGGAACATTGTGTTCCCATGTTGGTGATGATCAGATCTAGTATGTTTTCCCCTCTTGTGGGTGTGGTGACCAATTGCTCCATAGCATTTGAGTTTATGAATTCTAGAAACCTCTGGGCTAGGGTGTTGGGGCTTGTGTAATGCTCCCAGTCTATGTTTGGATAGTTGAAGTCCCCCAATATGATGGTGTTTGGAGAGACCTTCATATTCTCCAGTGTCTTCAGGAAGGCCGAGTGGGGTTACTGAGTTTGAGAGCGTGGTCTGTAGCATGCTACAAACTGAAAGGCAGTTTTGCCCACTGTTAGTTGCACATGGATGGTCTCCGATGCTTTGTGCAATGCCACTAACCTGGAGGTGTGGGTGTCCTTGATGAATATAGATACTCCCCCTCCTTTTGTGGTTCGGTCTGAGTTTTGGGGCCAAAAAGCATGATATGAGGTATAACCTGGTAGTTCTGGGGTGCTCTCGGGAGCCTTGAACCAGGTTTCTGTCACTGCACAGACATCAGTGTTCTCCATACTGAGGAGAGCTTCGAGTGCATGCATCTTGAGGTTTAGACTTCTGGCATTTAGCAGCATTACCCTTAGTTTTTTTCTACTTGTGTTGTCTAAGGAGGTGGGTTTGTCTTTTGAGCCTTGCCTAAAAAGGCACTATGGGGGTGGCAAGAGCCTTTGCCAATATCCAAAAGCCCAGGGGTGACAGGTGCAAGCCGTCCCTTGCGAAGCAACGTGGCTTGTCGAGCATATCATTCCAGGCAGACAGATACTGGATCCCCTTTGAATGACACCAATACTTAAGCCAATTGTTGAAATTGATCATTTTGTCTTTATACTGAGGCATCATTCTTGGTGAGGGTAAGATGCTGCTCAAGGTTAGGGTCATACCGGCCTGGGCTACATGATCAGAGAGCTCCTCTATGTCTCTTTTCATGCAGTCCAGGGAAGTACATCTCAGGTCATTCACACCAGCATGGACAATGACTGAGTCATATTTGTACTTGCTTTGGAGTGACCTCAGTGCTTGTGTTATGTGGCAGATTCTAGCGCCCGACAGGCAGCTCACTGTGACCTTTTCTTTGTTCAGCCTGGTGAGCAGGACGTCAGTGTGTCTGACTATAGAGTCACCTATTACAAGTGTATCAGGTATGTTGTTGAGCCTTAAGGGCTGTGGCTGTTTGGCACACTGACTTTGTGAGCTATGTGTTGCCTGTGTTTTGTTTTGGGGTAGTGGTCGCTTGGGTGTCTGCTTTGGAGGTCTCTGCTGTTTTGGCAGATTTTTATGTAGAGCCTCCGAGTATGTTTTTGTGTGTTTATGTGTTTGGTCTACAGTTGTGGTAGGACTATGTGAGACTGGATTTGTAGTGTGTGTGGTTACCTTCCCCTCCTGACTGGTTACGCTAGTACTGAGTCGAGAGAGCTCAGCCTCCAGTTTGGCTATATGGTTGCATCTCTCACATATATTTGTAGTTGTTAGGAGGAGGAGAGGGTTGTCTGTGTACATGAGGCAGTTGTAACATTGCCTCAAGATTCCCAGATTCACCAGCTGGACTGGAGAGGAAACCAGTAACTGACCTTTGGACATGCTAGAATAGTATAGGGAACTCCTTTGCAACTGAATCAGAAAGGACCAATAGGGGATAAAGTACTTAAGGGGAGTATATGAGGATGTAGTGCTTATTTATATTATTAGTGCTTAACTTATAGAAATTGCTTATATGAACAAGTGCAGGGTTTTAGATTTAGAATAGAGTGTTTAATTTGAGAGTTAGAGCAGTTCCAAGGGAAAAAGTGAAGAAAAGATTTTGTGGAGCCGGGAATAGTTTAAACCTGATTAACCAGCGCTGCCCGATGTGCAAAATCGTGCAAAGCCGCGCTAAGCGATTTTTATACCAGGGAGAACAAAAGGATAGAAATTAGCCCAATATGGCCAATGAGCTACAAGTTGCTGGGCTGGGACCACTCATACAGGGGCAGATAGGCTGCTCAGAGTTCCCTCTCTCACAGTGAACAAGGACGCCACCTAACTATTCAAGTATGATATGGGCAACACAAGAACCTTAACCACAGTCCTGGATTCAGCAAAGCCTGAAAACCAGACTAGACTAGCACAGAAAGGCGGGAAAGCAGGGAGATTATTTTTTTTGTATTTTTTTCTTTTTTCACAGATAACAGAAATGCAGCAACTTAAATAAGTCTAAATACACAGATGAGGCTATCGCACTTGAGTGTGTAGCCTACAGCTATGTTACAGATATACAAGCAAAAACAACAAACAGTAACTTTTTAAAGTGCAACAATGAATTTTAAGTACAGTAAGCAATGCAGATATCAGTAGGGTTCCACAGAAGCACTGAATAACTGCGTTTTCGGCAGAATTAGCGTTTCAGGGATACAACAAGAAAGAATCAATACTTAAACACTTCCAAAGTCTCTCTTTGTCTCTCAGCCGCTTGTAGGACTCTGCAGGGCACCACAAGGAGCTTTGCTGAGCTGTATACAAGTGCAAAAACCACACTAAGTGATTTTTATACCAGGGAGAACAAAAGGATAGAAATTAGCCCAATAATGGCCAATGAGCTACAAGTTGCTGGGCTGGGACCACTCGTACAGGGACAGATAGGCTGCTCAAAGTTCCCTCTCTCACAGTGAACAAGAAAGCCACCCAACTATTCAAGTATGATATGGGCAACACATGTTCATTTCTTTCCAAGTTTTTTTCTGTATCATAGCTATTTACACTCTACATATTGTAATATAGATCATTACTCTTTCTTTTTTATATTTATCTGTGAGACCATTGACATTTAAAGACATTACAAAAAGCTTCATTGTGTTAAAAATTTATTATTCCTACCATTTGTGTAACAGCTTTTTTAAGTGTCTAGTTGCAGGTTTTTGTGGTACATGCATACACTGTTTGGCAGGTTGAAATTTTATATATTTGTTTCTTGTCATATTCATTTGAGCCTTTGTCACATCTTACAAAACCTTTTTTGTATTGAAAGCCATCCAGAAAAAAAAAACACTGCCTCCAATACCCCCTAAAACCTATTAACTTAATACTAACACACAAAATTATGTACATCTTCAAATATTGAAGTTTTGCTTCCTAACAGGAACAAGTGGCCCAAACTGACAGCTACACTCACAGACTTGGTTTAACCTAGACAGTGCTTCTACTAAGGGATGTCTGTTTTTGTCTTATCTTTATATCTCTTTCAGATGAGAAAATACTTTAATGCTTTCAGAAAACATTATCTCCTAACCACTTCTCTTTATCTGTTTGTCTCTATGGAGACATGAGCACCAGATACAGAGTTGCTGCTAGGCATACATTTATTTGATAGAAAAAAGCTTTATAATATTCGGTGTTTTTTTTTCATTTACTTGCTTTCTGTTAAAACTTGATACTAGATCAAGCTAAGGACTTTAATTCAGTCACTCCCTTATGCAAGAATGAGATAAATTACATCATTTTTTTATTTTATCATGCTCTTTTGTCTAGACTTTATTCTTTTTTAAATTGTGGTGCTTACATGTCTTAAAACTGAACAAGGGGAATGACAAAAGGGAGAAAGAAAAAAAGAAAAAAAACAGGAGCTCTTGTTTACATTAGTATGCCCATTACACTTAAAAATAAATGAGAACACTTTCTTTTGTAGCATGCAAAGAAAATCATGCACTATAAAATTATTACTATTAAGAAAAAAAAAGTTGTTTTACTTGCACTTAAATTTCTCCCTCCTTCCCCTCTCATAAGTATTTTTCTGAACATTAATGACATGAAGTAATGAGTATGTGTTAGAGTCAAAAAAGTCCAATATTTCCAGATTTTCATGTTCTGTCATGGTTCACAAATATAATTATTGCTTGGTCAATTTGTCAATTTTCAAGTTACTGGTTTTATTCCGGTTCATCTCCATCTCCCAGGTCCTGTTTTTGCTTCATTTCCACAGTACTCTCAATTCCTCTAGTCAGCTCTTGTGCTTTTTCCCTTCTCTCAAGCATTATCCATTAAAACATTGGAAAAGGTTTCACTGGCACAGTCTCTCTCCTACTGTTTCTAGACTCACTTTTTGTTGGACAAACGTTTGTATTCCTCCTTAGCATGTGCTGCATAAAAAATGATTTTGTCCCTCCAGGAAAGAATATTTTGAAGATAGCTAGGTACAGCAGTTTGAAACTCATGCCTGCTCTTCAACATTCTTTGAATAGTGGAATAAATTTCTTCCTCTTCTGCCTGGTGTACAGTCAGTAATCATTCTCCACAAATACTGTGCTGTCTCCCACTTTTAGTACTTTGTCATTCTGCCACAGTTTTGTCAGAATCAACTCCTCCTGCTGGTTGGATTGCATATTTACTATTGAAGATCTAGATTGCTTTCTCATATCCAGGTTTGGAGTATACATACGATGTGCCCTTTCAGTTAACAACTGCTGCTGTGTAATACCAGTTCAGTTGCTTATTTGTGCTTTCATAAAATTACTACAGTCTGTTCCTTCCAGCTTCTCTGGTACAACATAAAATCTCAGGCTTTTCCTACATGGTCTGTCCTCTAATTCTGTTATTTTTTTAAACATCTCTTCTTGAGCAGTCTCATGTTTAGCCAGCCTATTCATCATTTTGACCTCTGATTTTTGCAGTTTTATCACCACATTTGAATATCTGTTTACAGCTTCTTCCATTTTATCTAGCCTTTTGTTATTTTAGTTGCTATACTCCATCCATGTTTCATTTATTTTAATCAGGTCTGTGTGCAGTTGTCTTATACTTTTTTCTAGGTTACTGGAAGTTATGTCTGGTGCTTGCACTGCTTTTTGCTGAGCAGCTGCATTACTCTTCCCAGTCAGTATTTATTTGTCGCTTTTTGTATCTGATTTTCTTTCAGGTACTCTGTATTTCTTCTTTCCTGGCATCCAGGCAGCACACTTACTAGCCAATTAATGATATTTACCCAGAAGTACAAGTCCACTTGCTTTCTCTGCTGAGTTTGTTTTCACACTGTGAGAGCTAGAATTAAGCTGTTAATGTGCAGCCATCTTGGATATCCCCTCCTTTATTTTTATCCTTGTCTTTTTCTAAATTATCTTCAGTTTCATTTTCCAGTTCTTTTTCATTTTGTTCTATACCCTCCCCCTTTTTTCACTATCATTGTTATTTTTTTTCCTTCCATTCATAAATGTCCACTTTGCATTTATAACATTCTAATTCACATTTCTTTGCATCATGTCCTGTTTTCCCACATATATAGCATTTATTTTTATCGGAATTATTTTCCAGATGTCTTTCTTTCCCACAAAAGAGCATGTTTTTGGTTGTCCCCAATATTTCAACACACCCCTATTACCGTGAACGTAAATAACACTTAGAGTGTGCATAATTTCTTCCATTTCCATTTTTAGAACAATGTTGTAATTCCATTCCCCAGTCTATAAACTCCTGTTGTCATAAACGTTTGAAGTGTCTATCACTTCTTTACAGATGCTTTTAAATGTATTTTCAAAGTCTCTCTTTCTACTTTTGTTTGAAACTTTATATACATTTTTTTTTGTTTCTTGGAAAAAAAAGCTTTTACTACCTAACTATTCCAAGCATTATCATTTTATCTCTATTCACACTCATATAATTTTTTTTTCCATTCCATTAGCAGTCTCAAAAATAATGTCACAAAATGTCTCTTTGTCAAAATAAAAGCTCTTATCTCTTGGACTTTTACACTTAAAGGTAAAATTATAATGCCCCATCCCTCATATCTGTTCCATTATTTATTTAATTTTTTGTATCCTCACCACAAATTTCTTTTTCATGCTGCCATCTCTCTTTTTTTATCTTTTTGCTCATAGCTGCTTCCAACTATCTTGGCATAACTTTTTTCCTTCTCTGTAGCACCTACTTTTTGGATTACCTCCAACTCTTCCCTTTGAATTTTTCCATTATCTCTCCCCAGGAAATGTCTTCTCCATTCTCTGGTTCACTCTCGTTTAACATCTCCTGCAGTATATAATCCCACAACTCTTCTGACTGGAGCGTTCTAACACCACATTTTTCCTTCGTCTCCTCTGATTCAGCAAACAGATTTTCTTGAAAAAATGACCTCCACATCTATACATACATCTCCCTGCAAGCTGGCATTCACCTCTGCTCCTTCCCTCTCTCTCTTTTCATGCAGTGGACTGTCATCCCAGCCATCACAGTATCAGGAATGGAATGTGAAAAGAGGTTAATAGCCTAGTGGGGCTAATCTGGCCAACAGTGGATAAATATGTAAGTAAGTAAATAAATAAATAAGTAAACAAATAAAATATTGATAGTTCTAGTTATTTACTGTGAATGTTGCCAGGTAGTCAGTGATGTGAATAAGCAGGATACCACTGAGTTATAATTTGGTAAAGATGAAGTCAAGTCCCAAACTGCTAACTTTTGCAGGTTGATGTTAGTTAGAGTCAGTAAACCAAATGGCAAAGATTTCAGAAATGGTAAATTCATCGGAATGTTTCTTCCATGGTTTACTAAAATCACATACAGGATGAGTTCAGCAAAGGAGAGGAATGGAACCAGCCTATTCTGTCATATTAGATTATTGTCATCCTTAGCGTGAAGGTACACGTATCCTATGTGGAATTGTTATGTGTATTCAACCATGTTTCTGAGATGGTAAATATATATTGTTGCTATGATGGC
The DNA here is from genome assembly GCF_019279795.1 of Protopterus annectens. NCBI lineage: Eukaryota > Metazoa > Chordata > Ceratodontiformes > Protopteridae > Protopterus > Protopterus annectens. The sequence goes on along the minus strand of NC_056746.1, from coordinate 403,180,443 downwards.
ACCAAGCTCCTTAGTTGTATTATTTTATTGCACAGCCAACTGGCATTTGACATTAGTATGATTATTTTTCAGCCTCTGCTATGTTACAAGACATGGCCATTGTCATCATGCTTGGGTTTTGCAAGATCAAGCAGCAATCTCTGGATTTGATTCAACAATTCAACATCACCTGAGCAGATTACTAAGAGAAGAAAGAGTTTGATAAGATGCCTTTTGTTGGTTATGAATATAGTGACTGGTGCTAGGCAGCTCCCTAATAGGAAGTTATGTTTCTTGATAACAGTTGGCAGTGTATGTCTGAAGGAGCATTTTGAACTAAGTCTAAATAATGATGTTTATGATGTGTGATGTTAAGTACAAACTGTCATAGTTGATGTAGCAAGGTTATACATTTGTGTAACATTATAGTAGTTAAGGTTAGTGGTACCAATATACAGCAACTGTGAATTATTAAATGTTTTTAAGTCCATAAAGAGGTTTGATACATGGATGCTTGTTGGGAGGGACATTGGAGAAATGGTAAAAATTGTGAGGAGTAGAGGTAGTCTTCACTGGGGAGGATAAAGTGAAAGGGAATGGGTGTAGAACTGAATAACTGCGGGAAGAGACTCAGACATTTAATGAACGTGGGTGGAACAAAATGGCGAAGGCAGTGATTTGTAGGGAAGGAGTAAGGGTAATCTGCTTTGACTGAATTAGTAAAACCAGTTCTCAGCTGGGAAGGAATAAAGATGATTTGCATTGACTGGGTTGGTAGTAATATTTCTGTTGGTAGTTTACTAGGTTTGCTATGGGGTTCTTACTGGGTATTGAAATTGGTGCAGAATTGGTTAGCTTAGCTGTAAAAGAAATTATGCTGGGATGGTGTTTATGTAGGAGAGAGTGAACTCGGAGCCAAGTGGGTAAGACCCAGGCAGAGTTTAGACCAAAATAATTATTTTTTAACTATCCAGGTGATAAAATTGCAGTTTATTTATTTATTAATCAGGCTTTGCAAACCCTTTCCAGCCATGTCCAATGATACAAAAGCAAAGATCAGTACCGCAATACATATGAAATTAATTAATTAATCAATCAGTTAAGCAATTAATAAGTTAAGTAATGAATTAATTTATTTATTTAAAGTTGCTAACTAGAGTAATGCATTCATCACAAGGACCAGTTTAAGGTAATTTGTATGAGTAAAGCACAGATCAATATATAAATAATCAAATCAATGCACACACAATTTGAAACAATTTGAAATAATCATACACAATGAATTGGAAACAAAATATAAGTAAATGAGCAATGCAAGCATCAAAGATTCATATTAAATCCACAGTCTCTCATAGGAGTGCTTTATTGTAGCCAATTAATTTTAAGGACATGAGAGGAAACCAGGGCATGTTGATAAAGCCCATGATGAGGAAGGGAGAACATGCAAAATGCACTGAGACAGCAGGCATAGGTGAAAACTTAACATTGTGACTGTGAGGTAGAAACCTTAATCAGTGAGCCACAATGCCTTTCATGAAATATGAAACAGATGTATAATGTCATAGATACATGTGACCTGTTGTTCTTTAAGAACTTATTTTGTCATAATCCCCATATGTATGTATATATATATATATATATATATATATATATATATATATATATATATATATATATATATATGTGTGTGTGTGTGTGTGTGTGTAAAAAATAAATAAATAATTATGTAGTTGCATTCTACACTATATGGGCAAACTATCATCATCCATACTGTCAACACATAAATGTCAACAACAGGACAGTGAGAGGCTACTGCACATGCCCCAAAGATTAACTCTGGAGCATACAATAAAAAGCAAGTGTTTTTGCAGGGGGCAAGCCCCTTGCACCCCATAGCCCCTGCTAATTATATATACTGACTCCAGGATTGCACAATCCTAGGAGAAAGGGCATATTCCCTTATTCATGGATGTCTGTCTTGGACAGCTGTCAACCATCTGTTTCTGTTGACCATAGCATGTCAACCAAACAAATGTCAACTAAACTATCTATCTATCTATATATCTGTCTATCTATCTACCTATCTATCTGTCTATCTATCTAACCTTTGAAGGAAGTAAACAGTTGCCTTCTTCCTTGAAAGTTAGTGTTGCATAATGTATATATTAACATTTGCATGTTGTATGGAGAACAAGCAGCTTCTCTTTCACAGGGAATAAACAAGAACATCAACCACTCCTCACTGATTTACTAGCTTTAAAGCCAACACAATGCATCACATTTTTTTACATATTATTTTTGGCTAATTTCTAGTACATGGAGAAGATAATTCTTCATGCACTACCAAGAATTATGATCGGATCTCCAGTTGTAACTACATATTATGTGTTTTCAACACAGATGGTAAGATTCATCTTTCTAGCTTTGATCTTATAGTGAATTTCTTAGCATCCATGTCCTAAACCCATAATAAGTAAGTTACAATTGGTGACCCAACCATAATCCTATATTTTAAGATTAGATTTCACAGTGTTTATCTCCTCCAGTGGTGCATTCGAGGCATAGTCTTTTAAACAGAACCAGATTAGACACTGCCTTATAGACCATGCATAGGTCACCTATAAGTAACATGTGAGGAAACAGAATATATTAATAATTCCTGAAGACTTTCTAAATATTTCAAATTTTCCAGTCCTATGATTTTTTACAGTAAGGAGTCACTGAGCCTTTACAATTTGTTTCAGCTGGTTTGTTCAAATACTAGAAAACACAGCACTGTATTCTATAATATTTTGTATCAGTGAGGTATAAAGTGCTACATTGTTCTTTCTTGAGTGAATATGTATGCCCCTAAGAATTAAAGGGGCTAGAAAATATCAGTGGTAGTTGGTAGACGTAGATATATGGCTGTGTGTAATAATGTTTATCATGAAAGCAGGATATTCAAGGAGTGGTGACTGTAATAGAAAAACTTAACCTTTTGGTTTACCCACATTATTTGTCTTTTCCCAGTCAGGAGTTGAAAAAGTCATGACTTATCCCAAGTACTAATGTAGGAAGGTGCCAGGCTCTCTTATATATCCTGCATTGTTACACATTATCTTCAGTTCTACAAGCCAATATTCACCATGGCTAGGTGTATTGAGATAGCAAATTGTTCTGTCTGTGTTTTACTGTCTCTGATGCTTGTAGTCATATTCAGTATAATGTAAAGTAAATGTGCATTTATAAAAACAACTCCAAAATATTTGCAGAAAGTACTTTTGTTAACTATTTTTTTTTAACAGCCAGTACCCTTATTACATGAAAAAGAATGTAATCAGAGGTCAGTTTATTAGACTAGGTACTAGATTAAAGGGTAAAGATGATATATTTGCGTTAGCGGCAGCCTACTTAAGGGATGTATTTCATCAAAGAGGATACCAAGATAAATTATTAAATGACACTATTTCTGATGTTAGAACTAACAGAATTACTAAGATTGAACCCATTTTGTTTCAGGGATTTCAAAGTTCCAATAGAAACCAAATTAGACAAGGCCGTTTTGGTAGAGCCTTTCTACTGATGCTTTCTATGGATGCATTTGGCATAAAAAAAAAAAAAAAAAACAATTTTCAGTAATTGGAAGATAATGATTGGAAACAAAGATCTTACAAAGATCCTTGCTTACAAACCTTGGTTTACTTATAAAAGTACACAGAATATTAAATCAGTTGTTGGAAATGGAAAAAAGAAATTCAGTGGATTTTACAAAAACTAAGGGAACATTTCAATGTGAAGAATGTAACCTTTGTATATATAAAAATTAGGGTTCCAGCATTATTATTAAACATCTAGATAGACAAATTTGGGTTAGCAATAGATTTACTTGTAATTCAAAAGGAGTATTATATACACATTATCTTCAGTTCTACAAGCCAATATTCACCATGGCTAGGTGTATTGAGATAGCACCTCTCGTCCTGTGGGCTCCATTTTTAAACTAGCCCGATCCTAGCTGCTGTGCATCCTGGTAGAGCGTTTGTTTCTACTGTGAGTAGATCCTGTTCTTTGATCTATGTATTGTTTCTTTTTTATATAATAACATAGTGCTCCCTATACTGGAAGCGCAGGGATAGTCTTGTCGTTCTTATATGTTTGTTATGGCAGTTGTGTGTTTGTTATAGGAGTCGCTAGTGATTTTTGCCTGCACATACTCCCACTCATAGGGACGCTATCGGCCATGTCCCTTCTTCATCTCCTTATACACCGTAATTGGTGTGCTCAGCTGTTGTAGCGCATTAAAGACGACCATTGTCTAGTTTGGGGCGCACTGCTTATGTACTGGTCAAACGTTGTTACATTGTATAATTGCCTTCTTTATGCTGGTATGTTGAATTTTTAACGCTAATAATGCCTATTAGTTGCTGCATTGTTAATTCTGGTGCGTACTGCGTAACTGTTCTTCGTAAACGATGTTGAACTATAATCTGCTTCTTAATGTCATGGTATGTTGTTTTCTAGCTGTGATAAGTATATTAGCAGCTGTTTTATGAGTATATTGGTTCACTTATTCTGAAAACAGTATTACTATTTTGAACACGCTAATGTCCACGTGCATGTTAATGTAACACGCCATCTTCACAAGTGTTACAGAGCGTGCATAGCAAGACTTGCACCTGTCTATGTTGATGTCTGCTTCATGACTGCTTTACTATTTTATTGTGTATTGATTTTATGACTGCTTTTTCTTCCCCTTCCTATATCATGTGTATAGAATTTTGTACTATGTGTTAATTGAATATGGTTTTTTGTATCTAACTGTTAGTGGTATGACTGCCCTTTCTGTTCTCTACTAGATATATTGTGTGTCGTTTTACTCTCACGTATGGTTAGTTACTGCCTTTTTACTACGACTAGGAGTCAAGGTGTGTTACCATTACTAAACCACTACTTTTCTCAACTTTCTCTGTTTTCTAGCATTATACCCCTGATTTACCCTTGTGACTCGCCTGGGTGGACATATTTAAAGTTCTTCTGTTAATCCAATCTACTGAAGCAAAAGTAACTTTCTCCTGCCTCACTCCCTTTTGAAAGTGAACCAAGAGGAATACAAGGAAGTATGTGTATTGGCTGCCAAACCTTTAATTATACAAATGTTTAAGACTTGCTAGCTGCTTTAACGCACTCCCTGCCAGGATAGCCAGCAGCCTAACCCCCTGTTTCCCAGCTTCTCTGTTCTTCCATTCACTCTACCTCCTTCTTCCTTCAGTCCAACTTGTCCCAGGAAATTCCTAGTGGATTAAGGTGCATTCTGCTTTTGTCTACTAGGTGGCATCCTTTCTTGACTGAATAGACTTTATTTTACTCACCTAATTATTCTCACTAAGCTATAACAGTTCTTCTTGCCACCCTATCTCTCTTATACTCTGAGTCTCTCTAAACTTCTTATCATTCCTTTTCTCACTCCCGCTCCTAAACTCTCATAACAACTCTTCACAAGTATCCAGGTCCCCTCTACGCACCCTTCTGCATACTCACCCCTCTGCGAACAACATTCAACTGATTGTCTCTTGAGCCTCTCCATCCCCCATCTCACTCCCGCTCCTAAACTCTCATAACAACTCTTCACAAGTATCCAGGTCCCCTCTACGCACCCTTCTGCATACTCACCCCTCTGCGAACAACATTCAACTGATTGTCTCTCGAGCCTCTCCATCCTCAAAATCTACTAGAAGTGCACAAACCCACTCATCCCCCAGGCAAAAACCTCCTTTCCTTCAGCCTCGCTCGCCTCTGGAACTCTCTACCACCTAACATCCGCATTACCTCTAACCACTCTGCCTTCAAGAAGTCACTTTTCTTACACCTAGCATCTCAATGGGAATGCTCTTGCTCCCACCCCTCATAACCAACTCTACTAAATGCCCTTAAATACCATAACCTACCTTATACACCTACTATGTTTGTTCATTAATCTGCATTTATGTTTTGCTTTTTGTTCCTTCAATTGCATGTACCAAGGCTTTTACTGTCTAATTTTAATGGACATTATGTTTTGCTACTACAATGTATCTAGAAATTACTGTCAAATGTTAATGTACATTTATTTTCTGTTTTGGAGCTTTTCTCCCCAGGACTCCATTGAAAACGGGTTCTTCAAGGCCCAATATACTATCCTGGTAAACCAACTGCAATAAATAAATAAATAAATAAATAAATTATGTTTAGCTTCATGTGATTCATGTACTAGTTTTTATACTGGAAAAAACATTAGTAAACTGTCAAAAAGAACTTATGAGAACTTACAAGCTATTAAAAACAAAGACTTTCGAAACCCTTTAATGAAACACACCACTATATTTGCAGTGTACAAAAACGTTTCATTTTTTGTTTTGGCTAATGTATTATTAGAGCCATTAGGGGGAGACAAATGGCAAGTGCTTTTAGATTCAGATAAGCCACCAGGGCTGAATGATTAAAATTAAATGTTTTTTGAAAATTCAAAGAATTGATAAGTAAAAAAATAAAGGCATGACTTTTAAGTAGTAGATTTGTAAAAGCAAGCCGGTTAAGTCTTATTTCTGGTACAATTTTTATATATTTTTTATTTTGTCATTAAAGAAGTGTTTATGATAGAAAGTGACATCATGTTGTGACTATCGTGATTTTAGGGGAAGTTCTTTAAGAAGGTTTGTTTGGTAATGAAGTTGTTCTGATGAAATCTTAGTCAATAATTTAAGAAGACAAAAGTGCTTAACTTCTACACTATTACATTGTAATTTCTTCTTTCCTGTGGGCATTTTTTTTTGTTTTTAGTGCATATATATAAAACCAGAAAATATGAAATAAGTGAAAAAAAGATAAAGTGCAAGGAGTTTTAATATAGTTGTGAGAAACTTTAGAAAATAGCAACTAATGTCTTTAAATTTGTTTAGATTAGGTTATAACATACATAACACAATGTTATTGCAGCAAGAGAGCAATTCAACGTGTACTTGATTTATATTAGAATTCAAAGGTATGGAATATATTAACCATTTAACCCTAATCCTTGGATTAAAAAGGAAATACTAAACACACAATAAATTAATAAAATGTGTAATCCCAAACAGGTTGAAATTAATTGTTTAATAGCAATGACACATAATTAGCAGTAATAAAGACGTAATGCATCATTAAGGTGTATACTATGGGGAAATAAGTCTGGAAAGGTATATAGCAGCATTATTCAATTATTTTTCTAACATTCTGACTCTTTGTCCACAATAATAAGAGATTCAAGGCAAATACCATAATACAAGTATTTTAAATGAAATGTTCCTACTCATACAATGAAAAAGGTGATTGCTAACACTGCAGTGCAGCACAGGAGAGTTGCTGCATTCCTGAGTGTGCCATCCTTTAGATGAGACATTAAACTGAGGTTCCAGGTAGTCGAATTGGTAGTAGCTTAAGTGGATGTAAAAGATCCAATGGCACCTATATAAGTTCCCTGATGCCCTGGCCAAATTTCCCCTGGCAGTATAAATACCACCTTGGATCTCCCCTGTGAAGAGAGGCTAATAGCCTGGTGGGGCTAACCTGGTCAAGAAAGGATAGATAGATAAATAGATAGATAAAAAATAAACTACACATCATTCTTGATTCTTGAAGTACATATGTATATAGGAAACTAGAAATATTCCCCTTTGTAAGAAAATGGGGTTGGTAAAAGTGGTTACTGTTGCAGTGACTTCTTCTTGAAGATTTACTATTATGAGAGGTGCACTTGCAAATAACCTTACTATAGACGACAGTCACTGTAATATTAAATCATAACATTTGGCTAGATTCCTATGCAGTACCTTAGCTTTGTCTGAAAAACATGAACAAGTACATTGCAGGTAAGCATAAGCAGACCTGTATGATCTATAATCAAAGTCAAAGTAAACTTTAATGTCAATCACAAGTACCTATCTACTTATTTTGTATATATCTTCCCCCTGGAAACAACACTAGTACTCTTGAACACCTACTTAGTTACCTATCTACTCAACTTCCCCAAGAGACCATTGTACTAGGAGATTTTAACATTGACTGGCTCACCTGTAATTCTCTGACCCCAACTAACCACTTAAATCTTTTTGGCTTCTCTCAATTAATAACTACTCCTACTAGAATTCACAAACCTAACAGTAAAGAATCTACCCTTGATTGGATCCTTATCAATAGCCATCCTAACAACTATACTCCAGGAACCCTTCCTGATAATATCAGTGACCATATGCTTACTTACATTATCAGACAAAAGGTTCACATTCCAAATACTCTAATCTTATAACCTCACGCTCAAAAATCACTTTAATCCTGACAGTTTTATAAACGAACTAAAAGCATGTAATTGGTCACCACTAACATATCTGGAACTTAATGAGGCTGTAACCTACTTTAATACTAACTTTATTCAAATACTAAATCACCATTCTCCATACCGCTCCATTAGAATAAGAACCAAATCTGTCCCTTGGCTAACTAAACAAACTAGGCAGAAAATGCTACTTAGAAACAAAATTTGGGCTAAATGGAGAACTACCAAATGCCCATCTGATTACCTTCTCTTCAAACAATTAAGAAATGCTACCAAGAGAGATACCCTTAGGGATAAAAAAGACTTCTACCTAAACCTCCAACAGACTTCACAACATACACCAAAAAAATTTTGGTCAGGAATTAATAAACTTCTTCAGCCAGGAAACACTACTACTCCCACCCCTGTAGGTTTCAACCAAAATAATTCCAACCTAATCCCTGATGCCTTTAATAAATACTTTACAGAAGCCATTCAATCTCTAGCAAACTCTCTACCACCTTTACCTGCTTCACAATTGAATACCTCTAATACTTCTTCCCCAACCTTTCATTTACACCCTGTTCCAACATCTCTTATTTACAAACTTCTTACCAAACTAAAACCTTGTACCCCATCCGCTGACCATCTCCCATCTGAATACCTACAAATTGCTGCACAAGCCATTGACTATCCCATATCTATCCTGATTAACAGAACCATCACTGAAGGCAAAATCCCTACCTTATGGAAAATATCACATATTATCCCTCTACACAAAGGTGGAACTTCAATTGACCTCTCTAACTACCGACCTATTGCCTTACTCTCCCCATTAGCCAAAATAATGGAAAAATGTATTCACAAACAAATTCTTAACCACCTTCTACAAAACAACCTACTAGCCAACTGCCAACATGGCTTTAGACCATTTCATAGTACTACTACTGCTCTTCTCTCCTTCACTGACACTATAAACAAAAAGCAATAATAACTCCTTTTCCTCTGCACTATTCTTAGACCTGTCAAAAGCCTTTGATATGGTTAATCATACCCTACTTCTTGAAAAACTAAAGCACCTTTCTCTCGACCTACAAGCATTACAATGGTTCAGATGTTATCTTCAAAATAGACAGCAAGCTGTACTCTGGGATAACAATTTGTCTTCCTTACTTCCTGTTAATATTGGAGTCCCTCAAGGCTCGATCTTAGGTCCACTTCTTTTTCCATATTTATTAACGATCTCCACTTGAACATACCCCACGCCACTTGCATCCAATATGCAGATGACTCTACCTTAATCTGTACTACCAATAATATACCCTCACTCCAATCCCTAACCCAAACTGTATTCCAAGAAGTAGAAAACTGGTTCATGCAACATTGTCTTCTCCTGAATCCAAAGAAAACAAAACTACTACTTTTTACACCAACTCATAAGTCACCCACTCCATTCTTCTCTATAACCTCCAATAATGCTACTAATATAGCACCAGATACTATCACCCGCTTACTAGGTGTCACAATCGACAATCATCTTAACTTTGATGACCATATTAACTCCACTATAAAGACTGTTAACAAAAAACTTGGTACCCTCTACAGAATCAAACCCTTCCTTACACCCTCAGCCAGGCAAACTATCACACAAACTCACCTCATTTCTACCCTTTTCTATGCCTCTGCTATATATACCAACCTTTCAAAAAACAACATCTCCAAACTATCTACCTGCTATAATAGTATTGCTAGATTCATCACATGCTCTCCCTTTAAAACACACCACTGCCTTAACCTTAAACAACTACGATGGTTAGAATTACAGAACCATATACTCTGTCAACAGTTACTTATGACACAAAAGATCTTATACCACCCAAACAATACCCCCATCCTCTCTAATCTGATCTCTCCATATAAAAACCTGGCTACACTACGTTCTGCAAATAAACTACTTGTCTCCTTAACTAAATCAAACAACAAAGCTGGTGACTCTCTTTTCTCAAACACTATAGGAAAAAAATGGAATCAGCTCCCTCCTGAACTATCTACCCTAGCATCTGCTTCTCAATTCAAAAAACAAATAAAAGAACATCTAAAAACTAAGTGGCTCTGTCCTTGTGCTAACCCAGACTGAAACCTGTATTTCACTCCTATTTCAACCCTACCCCTCCCTCTTGCCTCCAAAACTTATTTCTCTCCTCTTGTTTTATTCTTAGTAATTTGATAGGATTTGGGAACTTTGTTCTTTCTGCAATTGCCCTGGTGCTGTCTAGTGCATTTGTTTGTTTATGTCTGGTCTAGATTTGCCTAAATGTTTTCTAGTCACTGTTTGTTAGTCCCATTTGCTTTTCTCATTTTACCTATGTTACTATGGTACTGTTGCTTTATTACTCTATTTTACTTATTTGCTTTTGTTATATTGTTATTCTTATGCTTGGAGCTTTTCTCCCCGGGCCTCTACTGAAAATGGACATGTATCCAGTTAGACTAGCCCGGTCAACAAATGTAAAATAAATAAAATAAGTAAAATACCTATCATTGCCAATTGAATGAAATGTCGTTGCTTGGTCCCAGTGCAAGACATAACATAACATACAGAGGGACAGTAAGAGAGATTCACATAAGTAATAATTAGGATACTTGACAACACATAAATTTACCACATATTGGACAATAAAACATTTGACAATATTATATTAGTAGGTATTGCACAGACTATGAATTCCCATTGTGATTTGCTTAGAATATTGGACATCCACATTAGTAGTGTGATAAACTCTGTTCATATTGCACATATATGCAGTGATGACTCCCTGTGGCTATTGCACTGATAGTAATAGAAGAGATTAGCTAACTGTTCCAATTATTAATTAATTGCCAAATAGTTATTATATACAGTATACCACAGCTTGTGGCATATTGAACCTATTATCTACTGTCATGCTTGACATTTGAGTTCAGCAGCCTTATGGATAGAGAGAAGAAACTCCTGTTCAATTTAGATGTTTTGCAGTGTAAGCTGCAATATCATCTACCAGAGGAGAGGCAGAAGAACATGCCATGTGCAAGATGGGTGGGGGTCATCTATCATCTTCCTAGCTCTTCCCACACACCTAGTCTGTTGCAACTCATCCATGAATGGGACCGAGGAACCAATGATTTTTTTCCTCTGCCTTCACTACCCTCTGGAGAGCCTTGTGGTCAGATGCTTTGCAAGTTCCATACCATACAATCATATTATTAGTGAGGATAGTCTTGATGATCCCAATATAGAAGGCTTTGAGGATAGTATGTGTCAGGTTTGCCTTCAGTTTCCATAGAAAGTGCCTTCTTCACTGTGTAGTTAATGTGAGTCTTCCAGCATAAATCATCAGAGATATGCACCTCCCGGAACTTGATACTTTTGACTCTTTCCACTGCGACACCCTTAATCTCCAAAGGTTGAAGTACCTCCTGTGTCATCCTGAAGTCCACTATTAATTCTTTGGTCTTGCTTGCATTTAAGGCCAGATTTTTGCTGTTGCACCAGTGTATAATATGCTCCACTTCTTCCCTTTTGGCTGTTTCCCCTCTGTTCTTGACAAGACCTACAACAGTGGTATCATCTGCAAACTTGATGATTTTTTTGGATTCATGCTTGGCCTTGCAGTCATGCATCGGCAAGGTGAATAATAGATGACTCAGGATGCAGCCTTGTGGGGCACCCATGCTCACTGTAATACTGTTTGAGCTGTTATATTCCACACATACCTTTTGGGGTCAGTTTATGAGAAAGTTCAGTGACCGGTTACATGGGGGGGGGGGTGTTGATTCCCAGCTGGATCAGCTTCACTATCAGATTCTGGGGATGACAGTGTTGAAGATGGAACAAAATTTGATGAACAGCAATCTGACATAGCAATTCTTGTGCTCTAGATGGGCCAGGGATTCATAAAAACATAGCTATAGCATCAGCAGTGCAATGGTTAGATCTATAAGCAAACTGTAATGTGTCCAGTCTTGCAGGTAGATTTAAAGTGATATGATTCTTGATTAACTGCTCAAAACACTTCATTACCGTACATGTAAGAGCAACAGGTTGATAATCATTTAAACTTGTTGGTTGAGATTTCTTGGGTAAGAGGATGATTGTCGTATTTTTGAAGGATTTAGGCACAATGGCTAGACACAGGGATATACTGAAAATATCAGTTAGTACAGTGGGCAGTTCAGTAGCCCATTCTCTTTCCCATAATATTATCAGGACTAGCTGCTTTTCTTGGGTTTACTCTCCTCAGGGTCTTCAGAGCATCAGATGTGCTGAGACATAGCACCTCTTCACCCTGTTCGACAGGGAGCTTACTTACCACAGTGTTGTTATCTATGTCAAATCTGCTGAAGTAGGTGTTTAGTTTATTCAGACATTCTGTGCTGTCATCATATGGGGATGATGCAGGCCTGTAGTTGGTTATTGCTTATATGCCTTGCCAGAGGTGGCTGGAATCCCTTTGGTCAGAGAAGTGTCCCTGAATTTTATGTCCGTAGGTCCTCTTTGCTTCTTTTATACCTCTATTTAGATTTGCCCTGGCCTGTCTTAGGACATCCTAATATATATATATATATATATATATATATATATATATATATATATATATATATGGATTCACTTGAGAATCTCGAAAAACTGAAATACCGAATTTCACTTTTCCAAAATTCATATTCCAAAACCTTACAAGGCCGAAACACCACAAGCACGAAACTTAAAATCCCAAACATACACTACAAACACAACACACACATACACACACTTTCCCCTCACAATCAAACATACAATCCTAAAGTACAAATAAGCAGTGGGGCAAGCTCCCCTGCACCGGGGGCTGTACCCCCCTTATTTATATATTCTAACTCCAAGACCGCACAGTCACACACACAAAAGTAACTCACACTCACACATTTCACAGCCCCTTGCACACACACATCACAACCAAAACACACACTAACATACACTACAGCCCATAACCTACACACTCATAAAGACTTACCTGCACTTACATCCATTCATACACCGCAACAACAGAATCTCCAAACTTCGGGATTTAAAATGTTGCGCTTCTGGTGTTTCGCTATTTCAAGCTTTCGGGCTTAGAATTTCGAAAAACTGAAATTCGGTATTTCAGTTTTTCGAAATTCTAAAGGGAACCCATATATATATATATATATATATATATATATATATATATATATATATTAATATACACATATGTATATATGTATATGCTTCTAAAATATGCAAAAATATGCATGCATACATTATATATGGAGTCTGTCTACATAATACAGTGAATGTATATTAGCATCTTATCAAGGAAAATTTGTGTCTTTGCTAGAATTTAACCTCCAGCATTCCAACTGAAAAGCTAAAAAATATTAAGACAGACAATATTTGCACTCAAATTTTAGTGCTTAGAACAGAAAAATGTTCTCATAAACAAAATGTATTCTAAATTACATAAGTGAGACAAATAGGCATTTTTCACTGTATGTGTAAGTCAGTGTGTAAGGTAAGTAAATTTTTTCAAGAACTTAAATTTCTAGCATTATTTTGCTTTCCTCTGAAAAGAGTGGTAAACTAAAAAGAATATTGCCAACACTCAAAACAAATGTAAAAATGTTTCTGTATTAATAACTTCATAAAACCTAGTAAGCTTTTTTGCCTTCATTATCTTAATAAAGAAAAGTAGTGATCCTGTCTCAGACAGCAAACACTACATGTAATTGAGCAGTATATATATAGATATATATATATTGGGTCTATATTATTTCAGCAAGCCCTTAAAATAGCGAACACTGTTTAATCGACCCAAATCCCTAAATCCTGAACACATGGAACAGAGATTTTTCCCAGGGGAAAAAAGTCACTGGGCCGTGTTCGGGACTTTGCCATTTCCTCAACTGTAGTGTGATCCCAGAGTTGGTATATTTAAGTAGGAGGGATTGTGGAGGGTGCAGTCCCCCAACATTGGGTGGTGTGGGGGTGAAGCCCCCCAGTTTATTTTGTATTTGTATTTTTTTTTTAACGGATCAGCTTTTGTGTGTTAGAGATTTTGGAATTTCAGCTTTATTGGGTCGATTAAACAGTGTTCGCTATTTTGAATGTTTGCTGAAATAATACACACACACACACACACACACACACACACACACACACACACACACATACATACATATAAGTCCAATGTTATTCACCCCATAAAGGAAAGAATCCAAGCACTCTTCAAGTTTGATACATTGCAATATTCCCTCCTGGAGTAAAGGAGAGATAAAGTTGAATATCATCAGCACATCCGTGATAATGAACTCCTAAACCTTGTGTGACCTCCTTTAATAGTCAGATGCACACCACAGATAAAATGTAGCTATGACTGAGTCTTCAGGGACCTTCATGTCAACAGGTAGTCGCTGGATTAATTAACATAAGAAATAACCTACTAAGAAGACCCTGAGAGGTAATTGTCAGACTATTCATGAAAGAAAGAAACGTCATAGTGGCAGAATAAGCATTCATCCAGGATTCCACAATCATTTTTATCAGAAACTACAGACAGATCAAGGAGGACCAAAACTGGTGTGTACCTTTAATACCATATGATTAAGAAGTAATTTACAACTCTTAATAGAACATCCTCTTTCCTCATTGCTGTGTCTAGCTGTAAAACCAGACAGAACTAGATTCAAGAGGTCATGAGATATAAGATGTGCATGGTGATACTTTCTATGTAGCCATATTAATAAAGTCCAGACTGAATGCACCAAAAGATTGTTTATTAAGGGTGGGAATTATTAAACCTCTTTTTGAAAGGGTGGAAATATTCTGTTCCTCAGAAATAATTATGTGAACTGGAAAATAACTGAACTCAATAATTCTGAGCAAAATGTAAGTAGCCTAGTAAGCCCCAGGGTCCATTCTGAGGTAAGGCAGACATAAAGTTGAAACACATCCATAGCATCGTAGTTAATAGTCAGCATATGATAACTTAGCTTAGCTAAAGTTTGGCCAGTTTGAATTCACTAAAATTACCTGCTCAATAGTCACATTTGGGGAGAAAATGCCTGATCTTGGAAAAAAAGTATCTGCAAAAACGTGTACTGCCTCCTCACCTTTTGCGGCATCAAGAGTGGCTAGACTATACAGCATGTCACCTCTCCAGAAAAGCATAGCTTTATGATTAGATACAGCTGAAATCATACTGGACTGTACTTATATCAGATTTCTGAATAGTATATCACAACAGTCATTTAAATTAAGCTTGTCATTTTGTCATTGAACAGACATGACTTCCTCCATTGTGTGTTCCAAACATCACCCATGTACAGTGGATATAAAAAGTGTACACACCCATGTTAAAATACCAGGTTTTTGTGATATAAACAAATGAGACCACAATAAATAATTTCAAAACTTTTCCTACCTTTAATGTGACCTATAACCTGTTCAATTTATTTGAAAAACAAATCTGTTAGGGGAAAAAATATAAAAAATAAAAAACATGCAATAAGCTGGTTGCATAAGTGTGCACAGACTTAAACTAATACTTTGTTGAAGCATCTTTTGATTTAATTACAGCATTCAGTCTTCTTGGGTAGGATTCTGTCAGCATGGCACATCTTGACTTGGCAATATTTGTCCACTCTTCCTTGTAAAAGTGATCCAAATCTGTCAGATTGTGAGGGCATCTCTTGTGCACAGCCCTCTTCAGGTCACCCCACATATTTTCTATTGGAATTAGGTCTGGGCTTTGGCTGGGCCATTCCAAAACTTTAATTTTCTTCTGGTGATACCATTCTTTTGTTGATTTGGATGTATACTTGGGGTCATTGTCATGTTGAAAGGTGAAATTCCTCTTCCTCGTCAGCTTTCTAGCAGACGCCTGAAGACTTTGGACCAAAAGTGGCTGGTATTTGGAACTGTTCATAATTCCCTCCTCCTTGACTAAAGCCCCAGTTCCAACAGAGGAAAAGCAACCCCAAAGCATGATACTGCCATCACCATGGTTCACTGTGGAGATGGTGTTCTTTTGGTGAAGCAAAGTGTTGTTTTTGTGCCTAATGTACCTTTTGGAATTGTGGCCAAAACGTTCAACCTCCTTCTCATCAGACCATGACACATTCTCCCACATGCTTTTGGGAGACTGATGTATTGTTTTGCAAATTTTACCTGGGCCTGGATGTTTTTTCTGTGTAAGAAAAGGCTTCCGTCTTGCAACCCTACCCCATAGTCCAGACATATGGAGAATGCGGGAGATTGTTGTCACATGTAGTACACAACCAGTACTTACCAGAAATTCCTGCAGCTCCTTCAGTGTTGCTGTAGGTCTGTTGGCAGCCTCCATGACCAGTTTTCATCTTGTGTTTTCATCAATTTTGGAGGGACGTCCAGTTCTTTTCAATGTCACCGTTGTCCCATATTTTCTCCACTTTTTGATGACTGTCTTCACTGTGTTCCATGGTATATCCAGTGCTGTGGAATTTTTTTTTTGTACCCTTCTTCTGACTGATACCTTTCAACAATGAGATCTCTTTGATGCTTTGTAAGCTGTCTGCGAACCATGGCTTTTGCTGTAGCAGGCAACTGAGTAAATGTCAGCAAAATCCTACTAGGACAGCTGAACTTTATTTGGGGTTAATCAGAGTCTCTTTAATTGACGGGAGGTGTGTACGCAAGAAAACTGTAATTAAATCAAAAAGTACTTCAACAAAGTTTTAGTTTAAGGGTGTGCACACTTATGCAACCAGCTTATTGTAAGTTTTTATTTTTTATATTTTTTTTCCTAGCGACTTGTTTGTTTTTCAGTTGAATTGTACAGGTTATAGGTCACATTAAAGGTGGGAAAAGTTTTGGAATAATTTATTGTGGTCTCATATTTTTATATCACAAAAACCTGGCATTTTAACAGGGGTGCATAAACGTTTTATATCCACTGTATATTTGACATATGAAGATCACAGTCTGAGTATCTCTCACCGGAAACAATACTCACTTGTCAAACATGAACTAGAGTGACCAGGTATGGTGCTGTAGCTCTATTAGCTTTTGCAAGGAGATATGGACTGTCAGGACTGTTCTCTAAAAATTACTGGTCTATCAAGGCTATCAAGTTACCACTATAGATATTTAAGAAAACATAAAACATCAGTCAGCATGTCAAAACATGACAGGGCAATTTTATTAAAAGGTTAAGTGTTTTCCTTTGACAGTACAAACTTCATCAGAACAAATAGTTTTAATACTAATACCTATTAATAAAACATGTCTTCACTCACATATCTGATTTTGTCCAATCGCACACATTGCTTTTAAAAACAATAATCATTAAAAAGAAATTATGATCCAGTTAATTCCCTTTAAATAAAATAATAAAAATGACTATAATATTAAAAGCTACTGAAAGTATGCAAATAACAAAACCTGGAAAGATAAAGAAGTTAAATGTCTTAAAAACAAATTAAATTTTAGCTGCTGTAAGTGATAAAAGAATATTAATGATCATCATATCGTTCAACTAATGAGTCTTAGTTTAAATAACTTTGGCACTGAATATAATTTTTATTAATTCTGGGTACCTTTCCTGTTTTAACGAGGGATGAATGAATGAATGTTAATGGTAAAATGGACAAAATAAGTGTCTTGAAGAATCAAGATGCAGTATGTGATGATAGACACATTGCCTCAGAAATGCTTAGAGTACAAATAGTACCACTTTTCAGGGGAAAAAAGACATTTACATGGACAGCATAGACTGAAAAGACAAGGTAGGTATCAAAGTAGAGATACAAGTAATTATTATTTTAGAAAATGAATGGTGGAGGACTGGAAAAACATTCATAAAGAAGTAATAGGGTATAAACAGTAGTGGAATTTGAGAATTCAAACAGAACTAAGATATTGGGGAACAAGGTGTCTACAGCTGGTTAAGAATGATCTACAGTTTAACAAATAGCAGTGTGAGTCTCAGGCCAAATGTTCTGCACCCTTCTTATGTGCCATCCAAATCTGTGTTCTGTTTGATGGAGGTCATGTCATCTATTATTCAAATGAATAAAAAAAAAATCTATGATAATTAATACACACACATGCATGCACATGCACTAACTCCATCTCAAAAATATGGTGGATTTCACAACTCATTTTCTTTTCTGCTTTGAAAAGGCATACACTCTTCAATTTGTGGTTTATCACTGAAGATTGGATTGTGTCAGAGGACTCCTTATGTATGTGTGCATTCAAGTGCCTGTAAGGGGGTGTACCACCCCCTTAACTCCCCCTCCTTTTAGTTCACAGTAAAGGTCTGTGTTTTAACATGTTAGTGTTTCATTTATTAATGCTGAACTGTTTTGTTGATATTGCTGGCAGTCGAAGAGGTGCTGGACTGTCAGTCTTGTAAGGTATGCATGATACGGGCAGCGCAGTGGTGGGGTTTGTTCCTATGCATCTGATGTGATCCTTCTGTGAGATAAAACAATCAACAAATAAAGGCTGAATGAGGAAACAATCCCCCCACACACTTAATCTAATGGACTTTGCACCCAGCAAACCTGGACCAGTATGATTAATTGCAAGGTTGCACGGTCCTATGTCATGTTACAAATTGTCGATGATAATCTATTCAGTTAAATGGTTCACTGAAAGACGTAACCTGTTGGGTTATAAAAACACAGAAGTCTATCCATCCTTTAGAATATTGAGGGTTACAATTATAAAGATCTTTATTCAGGTCTGATATGTTATTAAATTCTGTCACTGTTTTGTCTCTAGTTTCTTTTCAGACATATAATGAAATTTGTGAGTAGTCCAAGATCCATGAATCATAGATTAGCCACTCTTTCAATGAATTAGGGCTTCCTTGTAACCTCACATCACAAAATGCATGATGACTGTCCTGTTGTTTGCATATATTGTTTTTACATGTTGCTTTTTTCCATTATTTAGATAACCCCACGTCACAAGATGCATGCCTTGTATCTTCTGACTGTCTATCGTTTGCATAAGTCATTTTCTGTATTTCTATCTGCATTATTTAGATTTTCTTGAGGTATTCAAAATATGTCCTACACACTTCAACTTCTTTCCATAACACTATACATATTAATTACTTTTTAGTCTACCTTAATTTTGCTTTCAGAACTACCTGTTTATGATTTTAAGCTGATGTCTGCAGAAGTGCACACATTTTGAAGGTGGTGCTTGCCAACTGTTAATATATAGGAATTAAACATTTCACATTTTCTCCAGCCAAATCTTCTGCCTGTATATCTCATTATCCCACTTATTTTCTTTGCTGTTTTAGGGCAACCATCACTCACTTTTAGGGTACCAGATAATTTATACCACTGGGTTCATTCTATCTGGTATCTGTCACCAAACAGCTGTGTAATAATTCACTGAATTCTTGTTTTGTAGAAAGTATTGTTGCATTTTCAAATTTTACAGGGACATTGGATGGACTGTAGATTGTAACAACAGTGCAGTAATCGCAGTTGAAATGTGAAACCAGTGATCAGATCATTCTTATAGCAGTGTTTTATGCAGTCACTTCCTGTATAGGGTTGAATTTTCAGTTAAAGATATCTGGATTGTAACTTCTGGTAAAACTCTTTAACTGCACTTTTTAAAGTACAGCTGAAAGTCCTTACTTGTCTTTTTTATCTAAGCAATCATTTTGTGAACCTGTGTAATAGTTACGCTGTGTTTCTCAAAGTGTGCCTACTTACATTGGTGGTGATATCGTATATTAGCCAGTGTTTTACCCCCCCCCCCCATTGGTTTCAGCACTTTTGTCTTATTATTTAAAAATAAGGTTTTATTCAAGAGTTGCAGCAATGGAGAGGGGCTCTGTCTGTATTACATATCAGACTATATACGGTCAAACCAATGTAGTTACTGTAGCTGAGCAGTGAAATGTTACTACTGATTTCGACAAGTGCTGTGTGAACCTTGACATCCACATGAGTTAACACCAACTTTGGCAGATGGGACCTCAGTTTAACATCTCATCTGAAGGGTGGCACACTCAGGAGTGAATAACCCTGTTGTGCTGTACTGCAGTGTCAGTAATAGGAAATTAATCCCAGTACCTTGGGTGTGGAACCCACAACCTTTACATGGTGGCTGTGCTTGGAGAACATACAGTGAGGCTTTAAAGTAAAAGTGATGGTTCCTTTAACTGATGTCTGCAAAGTATAGGATTTTTCCCAAGCGGAGAAGTAAGTATCCATGGATGGAGTCATGGATACAAGTAGCTGACATGACATTACTTCATGTAGCATATCCAGGCACTCACAACAGTAGACAGTACAGACTTTTGTGATGTAGGAGATCTCAAAATATAGTTAACTGCTCTTTCACTTTGAAATGTAAAAAAATAAGTTGGTTCGAGCAGATTGTCAGGATGCCACCCTGATATGTAAATCACTTTACTGGAGTTAACAGTCACAGATCACTTAAAGGTGTCCATGTGGCAGACATCCTAGAAATGCAGAAGGGGCTTCAAAGGTTAAGCTAGAGACTGTTGATTGGCATTTGACAGTGTGGAGAATCCTTGCCTTCATGCCAAAACTAGGACAAATGGCTTATAAATGGCTCAATCAATCAATCAATCAATCAATAAAATAAAGTGGTTTATAAATGGCTATATATTGATCTAGTTAGGTATTGGTTATATCCTTTAAAAAATCATTGCCAGACATAAGGTGCCATACTGGCTGATAAATCACAACAATACTTTTGTAAAAGAAAGTAACAATTAAAAGGAAGAAAAGTACAACATAACACAATCAGAAACAGCATGCATATTAGAGCATAGCTACACTGTCTTAAATAGTTATTGAAGGAATATGACATTAAATAATCTCAGGAATATAGCCAAAACACAGACGGAATTAACATTCTCCCTATATCAAGGTGAGGATGTAACATATGGTCTCATAACAAGTACTGCACTGAAAAGAGAATTTTGATCTGGATATAATGACAGAGCATTAAGGAGTGGTGGCAATGCATTATTTTATAGTGCAGGTTTCCAATGCGTACAGTGTATCCTTACTAATGGCAGTAGCATATGTTTATCACAAGTTCCACTTTATGCGGGACATTTCCTAGCTGGGTTGTTGTGTCCTGTGAAAAAACATAAAAAATGGCAAAAGTCCAGAGATTTTTAGGACAAAAATGTTTCCTACGTTCCTTCAGCAGATACATACCATTATTTTGTATTTGAAATATCTAAATATTATATAAAACCGCATAAACAAATCAAATTTTCCAAAAATCAGCTTTTATTTTGATAATAAAACATAAAGTCCTTCTTACTATCTTTAGGTCTGTTTTGGTCTGCAAATTCAAACTGAAATTAAAGAAATAGATAGATGAATGTACCTCATACCTCTCAACCTCTTAGCACAAAAATCTGGACAAATCCTAAACTAATGCGGGGACAAAGACCTAAAAATAGGGATACATTTTAAATATTGTTCTTATAAACTTATTGTGGCCACTGTGGTACAGCAGTTAGCATTGTCGCCTCACAGCAAGAGGTTCTCTGGTTCGATCCTCGGCTGGGGTTCTTTCTGTGTGGAGTCTGCATGGCCTACCCGTGGACACATGGGTTTCCTCTGGGTGCTCCGGTTTCCTCCCACATTCCAAAGACATGCTATAGGTATATTGGATACTCGAAATTGGCCCTGTGCGTGTGTGTGCCTTCCATGGAAGGTTGGGCGCTGGGCTGGCAACTCCACACCGTAAAAACTTTACTGCCAGTCATGAGCGGACAGGTGATCCACTGTGGCAATGCCTAACCGGGAAAAGCCGAAAGAAGAAGAAGTTCTTATAAACTTAGAAAGTTGCTAGAATGACACAATGTGTTAGTATGCATTTTCTGAAGGATATAAAGTCTGAAACTCAAATGTATGCCATTATTTAGTGACTTCAGTCCTCAGTGATTTGCCAGAAAACCACAAATTTTATGAGGAGCAGTTGAAGCGAAAATCGGGACATTTTGAGAAAATCAGTGCAGTTGAGAGCTCGGTTTGAACTTTGCATCACTCGTGCACACAGCTAGAAGTAGCCAAGTCATTAAATCAGGGCACTTGACTAGTATTCAGAAATGCGCATGTTAGGCTAGAAAATGAAAGAATCCGAAGATTCTGTCTACTAATGTTTGAATCTTGCAACACATATAGACTGTTTTACAGTGCTACATGCATGTCAGAAAACCATTACACTTCACTAGTATTCAGAGATCAAAAAACAAAACATTATAAAAAAAAAAAAGAAAAAGAAAAAGAAAATGGAAGAAAGAAAAGACTTGCTTCTACTACTGTTTGAAACTTACATCATTCAGATGCTTTCCATGGAGCTAGTGGCAGTCATATCATCAAAATCATTGCACAAAAGAAATCTAATTAAATGAATGGAAAACTGTTTATTAATGTTATATATTTGCATTTCTCATATGCTTTCCTACATGGTAGTAGCAAGTCAGGTCATAAAATCCCTGGGATTGTCTACTTATATTAGATGTTCTCTAAGCTTAAGAATCAACATTTTGCAAAGTTATACAGTTTACAGTTACATGCTCCGTGATAATTAAATACTTTTGATACTTTTTTTCATTTGCACCGTGTTGTATGAGTATATTTATTTTTGTTAGTTACATTGATTTATTATGAGCTAAGTTTCTTACAAAATGTCACTCCATAACCAATAGCTGAAATAAAATATGATTTCATCCCTGGGACAGGCCATGTCTTCAGCCACAAGTATGGTACTCATCTTCTCATCTTGATATGTCATTTCTCTACAACTGCAGGATTTCGGAATTTGAGAAAAAAATACAGGGTTACAACAAAGAAGTGGAGACCTTTAAAAAACGGGAAGTAATGAGTCTGGATGAAATGAAGAATAATGTTGACAAACTAAATGAGCTGTCTAAAAGTATTGATGCGGCATTTCAGGAGCTTGGGGTTAGTATACAGTCTTTCTTAAAAGAACTCAACACAGATAGGATTTTTTTTAAAATACCCTTTAAAATATTCTAGCAAGCTTGTTTGTTTATTACATGGCATATATTGTTGACCCCTTTAGTTGGTGGTGGTACTATTGCAGTTAAAATTCTAATGCAGAAATGGTAATTTTTATAAATGCTGATTTTGTTAATTTAGCCAAATTCTTAACTTTTAAACAATCTTATTCAGAGCAAACAAATTATTTGCAATGTATCACACAGTTATTATGTTTGAATTATACTGTAAGTCAGCTATTGCAATAAGACATCATACTTCATCACCCATCTTTCACACTGGTGGACTTTCTAAAGTATTACTTGACTGATTTCTGTTCTGGGCCAGTTTCTGTATCTGTGCATTATTTCCTAGAAATGCTATGCAAAAATGTGATCACTGAGCAAGACTCTATTGCTTTCATTTTAGCAGTCAGGACAGAAGTTTACAAGCAACAGAAGTACCATAATCAGGAAAAAAGTACTAGTATATGGGATTCACATTCAGCAGTGGTTGGGTTCTTATGCCTTTTGGCAGGTGATACATCTGGAAGCCATATTTTTTTCTGAATCAGTCAGCGTATCAATTTTCAAGAATGACTGAACTACCTGCTCCATTTTGTCTTCTTTCTTTTCAATTTAGCTTGCAAAGTAATTTAGTCTTTTCACAGAACACATGCTTTTTTATCTGCTAAGTACACTGCAAGCACCATTCTGTATTTCCATGTAACAAATAGCAACAAGGCTCCACATCTATCAGTGTCTGTTCTAGGTCAAACAGTTTCTGAGCTTTTCTAGCTGTAACAGAGAACAGCTAAAGCTTTGTCTGTCTGCTAGTGAAGTGCTTCATTTTAAAACATAGCCACTGTCTTTCGGAAAAGGCACACATGGTCAAGCACTGACTGTTCCCTCCTTCAATGGATGTTGAAAGGCCTAATCACAGTTTCCATGTATTTCTTATGGTCCTTTTTCAGTGACAGCATCATTAGTGACCCTTATTCTTTGCTTTTACTTTCTTGTATGGACAGCTCTTATATTGTTTGCTGTTGACACATGGCAAAATCTACAGATTGTGTTTCTGGGCAAAAGACAAATATAATTTCCTTAAACATTATATTCCTACATTCTTGCAGAGTGTTGTGTTATTTACCCAGTTGCAAAACAATGAGCTGTCACAATGCTGCTAGAGTTTTATTAAGATCAACATTATATACATGGTATATACTGGTCACTCATTGTCTGTTTGCCTAGCAGACTTCATAATTAAATGGACATTTTAAATGGTCACCTTATAAAGCCCATCACATTAAGCAATCAGTGAATTTCATCTTGTCAACAAAACAAACAAAAAAAAATAATTTCTGATTCCCAAGATTACATTTTCATAAGTGCCCTAATTTTAATCATATTGCTTTCTGTACTGAACTTTACTCTTATGCTTCTTGGAGTTCTTCCTCATAAACTTCAGACTAACATGAGGAAGACTTAACAGTCTCATCCTCCTTTTTAATAACCATCTTAGTATGTAATCAACTCAGAAAACTATTGGCCTAGTGCATTCCAGCATTGTTTGTGTGCAACTTTGACTTCAGAGACTGATATGGTCATAGGTTGTTTACCACAATTTAGTCACCAAGAATTTTGGTTGTCATGACCCGTAGTATTTTTGTAACTCCTATATAAAGATCCTTTTGTTTTTAATTATACATAGAATAAAACTCCATGTAACATTGACAGGTAGTCTCCTCTCACAGTCTAGACTATGAACCTGTTTTATTTCTGCTTTTCAGCATCGTCATCACCACCAGCACCATAATCCTTTTCAAACTTGTTCTTATTTTTCTGGTAAGAATCATGGTGATGGGGAGATGAGCAATATAAATCAGACCTCCCTCTCCTTGAAACAGTTTCTAGCTCATCTTTTGAGATTCTGTATGTTCCTAAGGAAGTTGAGAGATATGTCTCCTCAATGTGTTGTGTGTTTTTGCCATGTGATCTCCTTCTAGTGGTCTCTGCCTGATACACCTCCCAGTGGAGGCACAGAGAATGCATCCTTGAAAGATACCAACCAATTTAAGTGACTCCTGTCAACAGGGATGAGCTTAGACTGCACTGTGAGGTCCTGCCATCTTGCCTAGCTCCTTACTCTATCTGGGAAAGTGAGACAAGCTACCTTGTGAGGTGAACCTATTTTCTGCTATCCGTATCTGTGATCCAGTTCTTTTAGTCACTACCCAAAGTTCATGGACAGTTGAGGATGGGACTTAGAATTAATAGCTTCACCCTTTGATGTAGCTCTTGCTTCCTCACTACAATCTGTTACAGTACCTGCATAGTATTACCGCTGCACCTGTCCCTGTTTGTCTGGCCGGTCTTCTCAAAACAATTTGTTGTTTGTGACCCTACCAAGAGCTTAAAGCTCCAGACAAGATAGCTGTAAGGATCTCAAGAGCAAGCAAACTCTTCCACCACAAGTGTCTACTTCTGAAGATGAAGACCTTAACTATGCTTGAGATACTATGACTTGTTGAGCTCTTCTCCTATCCCCAGTGAGTCTGACTGAGGACACATTGTCCTCAGATTCTCTAAACGAAGACATTTCTTTCTCTGACACAATCTCCAAGATGAAAAAAGTCTTCATGTGGGAAGGAAGAGAAGTTATGGAAGCTCAAAATCTGGCTGACTTGAGGTTCTTACAATGAAAAACAGTTTTACTGATTGCTCTGATATCTACAAGAAGGGTGTGTGAGTTGTAAGCTCTTATGGTGAGTCAACACTATCCCATTTTCCATACGGACACGGTTATTTGAGAGCTAATTCATCTTTTATGACAAGTATGAAAAGTCCCCTGTCTTTCTTTCTCACAGGTTCATCTCACTAGATGCCTTCTAGACACCTTGTAGTCTACCTTCCCCCAGAGAAGGCTTCCTTCTAGCAGCAGCAGTTCCTAAATCTTGCTTGCCATAGCATTTCCACACCTAAGAAATTCCTCAAAATTCTTATTTACATGGCTTCAGCCATCCTCATGATTCCTTTAGCCAAAGTTCACATCAGAAAAATCAGTAGTATTGTTTTATTGTATTTGTTATATGTACCTTTGCGTATGTTTATAATGAAAACAAAATAAAAATGTTTTTGAAAAAAAAAAAGAAAAATCAGTAGCTCACATAAGAAAAATCAGTAGTTTGTCAAATCTGTCTGTACCTAACACAAGCACTAATCTATTTCAAATGTGATCTAATAATGAACATAGTACAGTAGCTGTTGTTTTCCTGTCTTCTCCTGGCATGGGTAGTGACCCTGTCACTTTTGTTTCTTTTTTTCTCATACATTTTATTACTTGATGTACCTTTTCTAGAGCAATGGGCTTTGGCCTCTCTGTTTAGAGCAGGAAAGCCCTGGATTTTGATATCCATTCTCATCATTCTTATATGAGCATGTTTGCATGCTTTAGCAGATGTGCTGAGCACAAGAAGGTGCCCAAAGCTTTAGTGGAATGGACAGATATCAGATATCCTTGGCAGGATAAATCCCATGTAGCTATATGCCACTGCAGTAGTGATCTATATGAATACCTGCTGTTACAGTAAGTTAACTTACATGTGTACTTTTTGGCATTAGGAGTCGGAGTGTTTCTGAGAGGGTTGGAGTAATGGTTAAGGAAAAGGATAGACTTTGTGTTGTATATGTGTTTTGCAATATGTAATGTGCACCTAAATGGCTTGCATAGTGGTATAGAATTAGTGTTGTATATGTGTTTTGCAATATGTAATGTGTACCTAAATGCCTTGCATAGTGGTATAGAATTAGTGTTGTATATGTGTTTTGCAATATGTAATGTGTACCTAAATGTCTTGCATAGTGGTGTAGAATGAGTGTTATATATGTGCTTTGCAGTATGTAATGTGTACCTAAATGTCTTGCATAGTGGTACAGAATTAGTGTTGTATATGTGTTTTGCAATATGTAATGTGTACCTAAATGTCTTGCATAGTGGTGTAGAATGAGTGTTATATTTGTGCTTTGCAGTATGTAATGTGTACCTAAATGTCTTGCATAGTGGTACAGAATTAGTGTTGTATATGTGTTTTGCAATATGTAATGTGTACCTAAATGTCTTGCATAGTGATATAGAATTAGTGTTGTATATGTGTTTTGCAATATGTAATGTGTACCTAAATGTCTTGCATAGTGATATAGAATTAGTGTTGTATATGTGTTTTGCAATATGTAATGTGTACCTAAATGTCTTGCATAGTGGTAGTGAAAGGGAAAGGGTTTTGCTAAGGTATGGTATAGGTTTGGGGCTTGGGGCAGGGACAAGGCTAATATTAATAAGGAGGTGCAGGGGAACAAAATAATCAATACTGCTGTTCAGTTTGCTACCAGTTGTTCTTTGTGTCCATTTTAATACTTCAACATATACTTCTGTGTGTGTGTGTGTGTGTGTGTGTGTGTGTGTGTGTGTGTGTGTGTGTGTGTGTGTGTGTGTGTGCCTAGATACACACACACACACACACACATATATATATATATATATATATAGTGGGTCTACTTTAGATCAGGAAAAAGTCAAAATGTCGAACGCTGACATGAGTGTAAATGCAGGAACTCAATGTTTATTTTTTTTGTATCGCAGTACAGTGAGGATCGGAATATTTGCCCTTTCCCCACTGTAGTGCAATCTCAGAGTTGGAATATATATTTAGCGGGGGGGGGGTTCAAATTTCTGCATTTACGCTTATGTGAGTGTTCGACATTTAGATTTTTCATCTATATAATATAGACCCTATATATATATATATATATATATATATATAGATATATATAAATGTATATATATACATGTATATTTATATGTATATATGTGTATGTATGTGAATATAGTCACACATTATGCAGTTAAGAGTGCATGCATTTTGGCAAGTTGTGTACTCAAGCTGTAATTTAAACACACATGCGCAAACACACACACACACACACACACTTTAATTTATTTTATTTTGCTTTTGTTAACCGGGTTTAACTAAATGAGTTCAGTCAAAAAATCCTTTTCATTAGAAGTCCGGAGAGAAAAGCTCTAGCATATTGCAAACATTTAGAAATATACGTTAACAAATACGCATTAATTTACTAATTAGATTGCAGTCTTATCAAATAAAGGCAACTATTACAGTATAAAAAACAGTTATGCATTAGTAAATGCTGAACACTATGCATTTGATGATGTGTAATAGTGGGTTTATAAAACAGACAATAAATTGTGATTAGACATTCAAAGAAATGGAGGTGAGGGAAGGACTAGTTAGGGCAAAAATGTTACTGTTGTAATTAAGAGGTGGAGTATAAAGCAGGCTAATAT
The DNA here is from genome assembly GCF_019279795.1 of Protopterus annectens. Lineage (NCBI taxonomy): Eukaryota > Metazoa > Chordata > Ceratodontiformes > Protopteridae > Protopterus > Protopterus annectens. The sequence goes on along the minus strand of NC_056746.1, from coordinate 403,151,759 downwards.
GTCTGTATATACATGTATATACATACATACATACATATATGTGTGTGTGTGTATATATATTTATATATATCTACCACACCACCAAAGGTCCAGCATAAATATTTTCTTCCAGAATACTTTCAAAAAGGTCAGTCCATATGGAATCCAAATAATTCAGGTTTAATGGAAGCAACAACACATGCAGCAGTTAGCTGCCATACAGTAGCATCAGGAACAGGTAATTCCACACAGGAACAAGTGACTCGGGGCAAAACTGGTCTGTTGAGTCACTTGTTCCTGTGTGGAATTACTTGTAATGTACTTCAGCTATCCGCCAGAATTTCAGAGCTATGGGCTTTGTGTGTAAAGTATTCGTATATCATTTTTCACAAAGAGAGAGAATCACTCAGAACTAATCCTTCCTTTCTGCCTAAAGTAGTGTCAGACTCCAGTATTAATCAAACTATAGATTTACCGGTCTTCTTTCCAAAATTCTCAGACAAGGGAGACTATTGCTTGCATTTGTTGGATGTTCACAGATAAGTAAGTTTTTATTTGGACAGAACAAAATCATTTAGGAAATCGGACCAATTGTTTCTATCTTTTTCTGGTACTAGACGGGCAAACCAATTTCAAAAGTTACCCTGTCAAAATAGTTGAGAGACTGCATTGCATTTGTTTATGGTCAACATAAACTAAACTTACCAACAAAAGTTAGAGTTCATTCTGCCAGATCCATTTCCATTTCAGTAGTTTTTCATTCCAGAGCTTCGATGGATGATATGTGTGCAGGTGCAACTTGGGCTACCCCTCAAACCTTTATCACTCATTACAAATTGGATATGGTCTCAAGGAGAAGAGCATCCTTTGGCTGTATGATGGTCAGGAATATCCTTCCTTAGGGCCTCCCAGGATCTAAAGTAGCTGGGGACTCTGTCCCAGCAGTCAAGTATGAATGAAGATTGACAATATCAGATAAAGAAGTTATGTCTTACCATAACTTTCTATCTCTGTTGTCGATCTTCATTCATTCTTGACATTACACCCTTCTGCCCCCTCCAAAAGACTCCTGGAGGTTCAAGACTAGTCCTGGGATCCTAGTAAGGTTGTTGCTCAGACAAGGCTTCCATGATTTTCTTCATGATAGGCAAACTCAGTCTGAGGTAAAGGGAAGAGAGGCAGTATGGGTAGTCTTAGCTCAAGAGTTTTTGGCTGGAGTGAGCTTGATATAACGGCTGAGTTGGTTCCGAGGATTGGAACTGAACCCAACAGTCAAGAATGAATGAAGATCGACAACACAGATTGAACGTTATGGTAAGACATAACTTGTTTTTTTCCAAAGCGAGGGGACTTTATTTTCAGCTGTGGATCTATTTATTAAATATGCAATACCCTCATCTGCTTTTTTAAGATATTCACTAGCTAGATTGTCAGGGACAGTTGTATTAGGCTTTAATTTTTGGAGGTATTTTTTAATGATATCCATAGGAACTGGTTGTAAGGAAATACATTGAAGGAAGTTATTTTCTTTGATATACATACCCATACAGAAGCTAATGTGCTTCCACCTTCATAGATAAGACTTTGCTGGAATATCACCTACACAGAACAAGAGTGATCAGAGTGGTGTGCTCTTTATCTACTGAAATTAAATACTACCTATACAGAAGCTATTGTGCTCCCACCTTCATTGATAAGACTTTGCTGGAATATCACCTACACAGAACAAGAGTGATCAGAGTGGTGTGCTCTTTATCTACTGAAATTAAATACTACCTATACAGAAGTTCTTGTGCTCCTACCTTCATTCATAAGACTTGGCTGGAATATCACCTACACAGAACAAGAGTGATCTGAGCGGTGTACCCTTTATCTACTGAAAGTAAATAGTATGTATTCTGATAAAAAGCCAGTGTGTTGTTGAAAGTACTATTCCAATTCTTTCTAACTTAAATTTAAACGTAGAGGTTGTGGTACACGCACTTTCTCTGGCCCACTCCTAACCCTCCCAGTTTTGTATCTACTCCCAGCCCACTGGTCTGTTATAACTTACCCTTCGCTTTATAATTGTGACTAAGGATTTTACTAGGCAAAGGCTGTATGCCCCTCTGCAGGTATTCTATACTTTAGCTTGGTCCTCTACATAGATACTTTATTTTTTGCATACATCTTCATACACTCTTTCTGTCAACTCTACCTGTGCTCACAGACTCCTGGGTTTCCTGATAGTTTTTCTTCAGTGCTCTCTTCTTCCCAAATCACTGTCTCAGCACAAATCCACATTCACCGTTATATCCCTAAACAACACAGTCATTAAGGCTAAAACCCATACTAAGCTTCTCGGTGCCATTATAGATGACCAACTAAAGTTTGACCTACATGTATTCCACATTATTAAGAAAACACATCTAAAATTAGGACCATTGTACAGAAATAAAAAGTTCCTAACTATTGAGTCACAGCAGACACTTGCCCATGCTTACCACCTTCCTAGCCTTTTCTGTAGTTCTCAAATCCTTACTAACCTACAATCTAATCTCCTCACAAGACTGGAAACCACCTACAATAAAGTAGCTAGATTTGCATCTAATAAGCCACCAAGATCACATCATTGTCATGCTCTGTCTTTAAACTAGTTAGAATTCCTTCACTATCTTCAACTTTTGTAACTTAGCTTCAATCATTCCATCATGTACAAGCCCTCCTCCTCCCTATAACATCTCCACTTTAGTCTCCCTCTACACCCCCCCCTCAAAGGAGCTCTGATCACTATCACCTAGGAATCTACAAACCCAAGAACTCTTTTGGACAAAAACAGTATAGCTATTTACCAGCCCTCTCATGGAACAAACTTCCCATGCCCTATAAAAAATAAGACACTCATGACTTCAAGAAAACTCTAAAAGATTACCTAAATACTGTTGGGACACGTCATTGTAAATATCTTACTTGAACTCTCTACCCTCTTCCGTAATCCAACTCTTGCTGTCTTCCTACTATGCTTTTTTATATTCTTTTATGTATCATCTTATCTGCTTTTTCTTAGCCCATCTCACTCTGTATTTTTCTCCACTATCATTACCTAACCTCCTCACTAACTTTATCTTCTTTTCCACTTACTATTTACCTAACTCTCCTGTATTCCTATTTTCACTACCTTACCTCACATCAAAACTTTAATACATGCTTAAACTCCATTTCTATAAGCTGTTTCCTCTCCTAATTAAATTTTTACTAACAGGAGTTCTTCCTTGCACACTGTTTAACAAATGCTGCTTAAGTCTACTCCTTGAAGCTTTGGTTATACCAAAAGCACTGTAAAATAGATGTGTATAATATTGTGTTTTATCTGTAAAATCTGCATTTTTATATATATGTTTGTGTGTGTGTGTGTGTGTGTGTGTGTGTGTGTGTGTGTGTGTGTGTGTGTGTGTGTGTGTGTGTGTATGGATCTAGGACGTTTGCTCAAATGAGCAAACGTCCGAATCCATAACCACCGAACACACTTTAATGAAAGCACGTTTATCGAAAAAGCGCTTTTGTTAAAGTGTGTTACAAAAAAACCCACTACATTAACGTTTTAGCAGGGGGCCTTCGCCACCCTGCATCCCCCACATGGGGGGCTGTTTCCCCCCCACTTTAATATTCTCCCTCAGAGAGGGAATTTTCCCTTATCCGCACAGTAGTACGGCCTCGGCAACAAGCATACTTACGCGAAAGTGCTTTTTCGGTGAAAAGCACTTTCGCGTAAGTATGCCCAGCCACTTGGATTTCAGACGTTTGCTCATTCGAGCAAACATCCTAGACTCATATATATATATATATATATATATATATATATATATATATATGTATATATACGATCCAAATCCACTTCCAGCACTCGAAAAAAGAGGCACTACGAGAGTAAGAGTCTTTATTAATGCACAGTCTGCCCCACAGACCGGTTTCGCTTTACAAAAGCATCATCAGTGTACTTGCAACCATAGTACATCCTGTTTATATTAATCAGCATTTAAAGTGACAGTACCAAAATGGTAATAAAGACTCTTACTCTCGTAGTGCCTCTTTTTTCGAGTGCTGGAAGTGGATTTGGATTGAATATTTTGTGTTTTCCGTGCACTAAGGCTGGATACGTGCACCAACAGTTTGGGTTTGGTTTTGTTATTTAGAGTGCTGTACCAGCGATTTACAGGCCTGTGGTTTGGCTTGTTAACGGGATAGTGGATTATCCTTGCTAAACGGAGGTGGATTTACACGATTGAGAAGTACACAGTCGCCTGAATATGGCAGCACATCCTGAGCTTAAACAATTTATTGACAGTTTGGCTGTGGATAAAGATGATGTTTCGTTTTTTACCAGAACTACTGTGGAAGACAAGTCTCCTAATATTTTGGGACAGATGAACATTAAGCAGCATTTTAGGCAACTAAGCGATATACGTTCATTAGTGTGGCATAGTAAACTGTTAAAAGCATATCTACAAACCCAAATTGTTCTGCGGGGGCTTAGGGTTCAGCTTGAACCAGGACTGGGAAGTGACAACGCTGAGTTTATGAGAAAGTGGCGTGATATACAAATAGTGGCTTCTAATATGTTTATGGAGTTGCTAGTTGATCATTATGATAAACAGTTACCTGAATTGTTAGCCAAACTAGCGGATACTAATGAACGTACCAATGTTTATGCTGGCTCAAGTGATTATGTTGAGATGTATTCTCAATATTTGTCAGATATGGATAAATATGATAAAGAGTTGCAGGGGCGAAAGTTGAGGAAGTATCAGCGTGACTTAAATGATTTTAAAAATGACATGGTGTTTTCCTGGAAACGGAATAAAAAGGGTGTACGGTTTGAAGAGGCAAATCAAAACAGATCTAAACGTAAAAGAGTAAGATCTATTTTATGTAGGCCCAAACCTACTTCCAGTGCATCGGAGATGTCATCTAGCCTTTCGAACACTGATACAGAGCCAGAACAAGGAGAGCTTAATGTTACTATGTCGCCTGTGTCAAAAAGAACTAAATCCCCTTTAGGAGGGGGGGGTCATAAACATCGCAAACGACAATGTGGAGGCGAGGTTTCGAGCCAGTTGGTAGACCCCACAGACGTGGTTTCACTTGGACTTTTAAATGATGTTAATGATGCTCACAGTCAGGTTAACCAAATAGTGGTTAATCTAACAAATCATTCTCTTTCAGAAAGTGAATTAAAGCTGCTTAATAAAGGTTTGGGATTTGTCCCCTCTTTCTTTGTGTCACATTATGATACTGTTTGTGATTTAAAAAAGTTTTGTAGAAATTTAAATTTGAAATATTACTTTGTTCAACAATCTAAGACACAAACAGAGAAGGATGACTCTACTTTTCGGTTTAAAAAGTCCAACTTCCAACCTGTATATAATAAAACAGTTAGGACTTTTGAACAACTAGTTTTACAGGATTTACAGGTTAACCAGGCAGATATTTTTAGGTGTCCTTCCCATAATTTGACAATGGAGGAAAGCTTAGCTTTAAAGTCTTTAGCTAGTAATGACAAAATAGTAGTGACTAAAGCAGACAAAGGTGGGGCGATTGTTATTTGGGATAGGCTACAGTATGAAAATGAGGCTAATAAACAGTTGTGTGATCCTGTTTCTTATAGTTTTTTGTCTATGGATCCTTGCCAAGGGTTTAAATATGCTGTAGATAAGTTTCTTTCAGAAGCAAAAGAACAGGGTACTATTAGTGAAGATTTAGTGATACAGTTAACAGTAGATAGCCCTACTTTTCAATATTTTTACCTTGTCCCGAAAATTCATAAGACTCTACTTAACCCCCCAGGCAGGGCCATAGTGGCAGGTCGTGGTTCAGTGATGCAGCCATTGTCAGAATATCTTGAATTTAAACTAAAACCCTTGTTGTCCTTAGTTAGAGCTAGAATCAAAGATACAAAACATTTTTTAACACTGATGGATGAGATACAGTTATCGAGTGATAGTCAAATGGGAACATTAGACGTACAATCCCTCTATACTAGTATCCCCCATAATGGTGGTATTAAAGGGGTTAAGTATCGGATGGAGCAATCATGCTTGTATACCGAAGTAGAAATGGAATTTTTGTTATCTTTGTTACAGTTTGTATTGGAGCATAATGCGTTTAAGTTTAATGGCAACTGGTATTTACAGGTTAAAGGTACAGCTATGGGGGCTACATTTGCCCCCATATATGCTGACCTGTTTATGGGATATTTTGAGACATTATACATCTACGGTGAAAATTTTCCATATTTCAGACAGCTTGTTATATGGCGTCGTTATTTAGACGATTGTTGGGTCATATGGCAAGGCAGTCTTGAGGAATGGAATAGCTTTAAAAGATATTTAAATGCTAATGAGTATGGGATTATTTTTACTGGTAAATTGAATTTATTTACAGTTGATTTTTTTAGATGTTAGTGTTACAAAATTGTTGGATGGTACATTAAGTACTTCATTATATAGAAAACCTTTTTCTAAAAATTCTATTCTTCATGCTCGTAGTTGCCATCCATCGCATATGGTTAAAAATATTCCAGTTGCCCAGTTTCAAAGAGTCAGGCGTATCTGTTCTAATACCAGTGATTATCAACGACAGGCGAGAGACCTAAAATATAGGTTTCAGGCTCGTGGATTTAATAAGGGGTTAATTGAAAATGCATACAATAAAGTTCAGACCATGGATAGGGGAGATCTCTTGAAGGACAAGTTGAAATATACACAAGACCAGCATAGTAAAATTAGATTTGTTACTACATATGCTAGTAATTCTTTTCAAATTAGGGAAGTGATATGAAAATATTGGCATATTTTATATATGGATCCATTTTTTTCAACTTTGATTAATCCTAAATGTGAGTTTGGATATCGGAAGGGCAAGTCAATTGGACAGAATTTGGCAGGTTTTAAGAAGGGGTCAAGCCAAAAAGCAATATCAGGGATTAAAGCAGCAGGTAGTACATACTGTGGACATTGTAAGTATTGTAAATTAATGTCTAAGACTAGCTCCTTCACATCCATCAATACAAGAAAGGTATGTCATATTTGTAGTTTAATTACATGTACAAGTTCATGGGTTGTCTACATGGCTATATGTCAGTGTGGTGCATTTTATGTAGGACAGAAGTCTTGCTCATTAAAGCAGAGAATTGCTCTTCATATAAGTGATATAAAATGTAAGAGGTCTGGTAGTGCACTGTATAAACATATTTTGCAACATTCTACAGCTCATTTTGTTTTTGAAGGAATTGATAGAATCACTGCATTAGTTAGTGATGAGATAGCCATGCATAATATATTGACTTCCAAAGAACATAGATGGATAGTGAATTTGGGGGCTTTGTTTAAACCGGGTCTTAATGACCATTGGTAGGTTTAGGAAAGGTCACTAGTGTTTTATCTATTGGGTTTACCACTGGGGTAGTTATTGGTATAATAACTATTTAATAGTTTAACTATGTAGTAGTTTTGGTATTAATAGTGTATAAGATGATTTTCATCTGTAATAACAGATAGGTAGTTATGCATGTATTCATTTATTCACTTGTATGTATATTAGGTTAATGGGTGAATTTTAACCTATTAGTGTGGGGATTTTTTGGTATAGGAATCATGCGCTACCTATATGTCTTAATACCTATTGGCTTTATATAGTGGCATAGAAATATGTGTATTAGACTTATATCTATTATTTGTTATATATGTAAAACTACAATCTATTTGTTATATATGTAAAACTACAATCCACTCTGCTACAGGCCCCATGAAGGCTCAGTGTCTCTCCAACCTAACACCACTCTTAAGTATTCAACTGCGGTACCACCTTTAACATTCTTATAAGAAAAGCGCAGTCCGGGTCTGAACTGTCTGCAAACAGCTACAGTTAACTTTGAACCTAACACCACTCTTAAGTATTCAACTGCGGTACCACCTTTAACATTCTTATAAGAAAGGCGCAGACCGGGTCTGAACTGTCTGCAAACAGCTACAGTTAACTTTGAACCTAACACCACTCTTAAGTATTCAACTGCGGTACCACCTTTAACATTCTTATAAGAAAAGCGCAGTCTGGGTCTGAACTGTCTGCAAACAGCTACAGTTAACTTTGAACCTAACACCACTCTTAAGTATTCAACTGCGGTACCACCTTTAACATTCTTATAAGAAAAGTGCAGTCTGGGTCTGAACTGTCTGCAAACAGCTACAGTTAACTTTGAGTATGTGTCTACCTGTTTGAGCCAATCTTCATTTTCCCCTGGAGAGCACTGTGCTTTGGCTGTAAGCAGCCCCCCCACCACCACCACCACACACATCTTCCACTTTCTCTTATTCCCTTCTGTTAGCAAATAGTATCCATAACTGATCAATACTGTGTGTTTGTTAATTTAAACTATGACCACAGTAGCCTACTGATACAAGGTTATCCTGTTTTTCCACCTGAGAAATTAAGAAAAGACTTACAGTTTCAGAGCAGTCCTTGGTCAATTGTGATTGTTTCTTAACACATACTTGTCTTGCTTTGGCTCATTAGCAGCAGTACAAAGAACTGCCTGCTCACACCCTTGTTCTCCCTCCCCTTCCCTGTTTATTACCTTAAGACAATCCCAGAGTTAATAAATATTACCTGTGGCAGGCACCATTTGTTAAACTACAATCCACTCTGCTACAGGCCCCATGAAGGCTCAGTGTCTCTCCAGTAAGTGTTTTACAACTGTAAATGCCTATTTATGTTGAATTGTATTAGACATTTTACAACTGTATATGTTTATGTTGAATTGTGTTAGACATCTAATATGTTTTATGCTTTATTATTGATGTTACTATGGCATGCTAGCATTTTGTATGCACCAAGTTGTTTCTAGTATGATAGTATGTATGGTCTATTTGCATAGCTGCACCTTGTTCACTAATGTTATTCATGTAATTGTGCTGTGTGTAGACAGCTCATACTAGTGTCTAAATTATTTGTTTAAGTTTGTGCTGTTACTGGTGGATAGAATCACATTAGAGAACCACAACAGATTGCTGCTCGCTATATTTTTATCTGTGGCTGCATAACTGTCTGGGTCTTTGTTTTTTAATGTTCTTCCACTTGGCTCAGTATCTGCATATACTAAGTGGTGGTTCAGGACATTGTCCTGCATGTGGTAGCTATTTGCTCAGTGTGTTTTTTATAATCTTTATAATATATATTTACCATCTCAAAAGTGCTTACTCCTCTCTGTACTCTTCTTTTCTAGACCTGACACCACTCTTAAGTATTCAACTGTGGTACCACCTTTAACATTCTTATAAGAAAAGCGCAGTCTGGGTCTGAACTGTCTGCAAACAGCTACAGTTAACTTTGAGTATGTGTCTACCTGTTTGAGCCAATCTTCATTTTCCCCTGGAGAGCACTGTGCTTTGGCTGTAAGCAGCCCCCCCACCACCACCACACACACATCTTCCACTTTCTCTTATTCCCTTCTGTTAGCAAATAGTATCCATAACTGATCAATACTATGTGTTTGTTAATTTAAACTATGACCACAGTAGCCTACTGATACGAGGTTATCTTGTTTTTCCACCTGAGAATTTAAGAAAAGACTTACAGTTTCAGAGCAGTCCTTGGTCAATTGTGATTGTTTCTTAACACATACTTGTCTTGCTTTGTGATTGTTTCCAGCCCCTCATACAATAACCTAACAGGGTCTCTACCCGCTCCCCACCCTGCCCCCTATTCCCTCCCGCCCCCAGTGGTCCCACCTTTATTGCACTCAAACCCCTCCCATCTTTCCAATAGCCAACCACAGCGCTAACCCAACACTACCTCATCCATATTCCCTCTACTATCACACCTCCTCAACTGACATGTACAAGCATACCTTTCCTTTGCTCAGTGCATGCACTCTCCTTGCATATCTTACATCCTACCAAAGCTCCATCATTCCCCCACTCAACCACTACCACTGTACTACTACTCACACCACCACCCATGTCTCACCCATACTCAGCTCCCCTCCCACCAGCTCAAGAACCATCCCTATGCACCCCCCACATATTCTACCAACTATATTACTCAAACGTAAAGCATCCCTACAACTTAACATAGTAACCTTCCCACCATACCTATTACCCACAGAGCACAATCATAAAGTTTCCCTTATAAACAAATACATTAAAAAACTGAGAAAACTAATAATATCATGCATATCAAAACTAGCCCTAAGTGGAGACATCCACCCCAACCCTGGCCCTACCATCTCCAACCCCAATCCTCATAATCAGACTAGAAACCACAACTTCTCCCATATTACAGCCAATAGAAAGCCAAGTGACTTCCTTCTACTAAGCCTAAATATTAGAAGTATATCCAACAAAGTCCATGAACTCCATGCCACCATAGACTTATACTCCCCAGATATAGTCATCCTGACAGAAACCTGGCTAAAACCTCACATTACCAGTGAGCAAATACTCCCTACAGGTTACGGCATACTAAGAGTAGACCGCTAAACAAAAGGAGGTGGTGTAGCTATAATATTTAAACAGCATCTAAACATCCAGATCTTAAAATCATCAGCTCCACAAATAGGCAATGAAGAAATAATATATACCAACCTCAAAATTAACCAAAACAAAACCATCAACATAATTGGATGCTACTTCCCACCTGGCCAAAACATCCCTCCACTAGAAAACCTCCTCAGCTGGTCTACCCACCATCTCCCCCAAGAAACTATCATCTTAGGTGATTTCAGTATTGACTGGCAATCCTGTTCTGGCAACAATCCAACCCATCATGTACACCTTCATGGCTTCACCCAACTAGTCCAGTCACCAACAAGGATAAATAAAACTCCAGCAAGCACACTACCCTGGATTGGATACTAGTCAGTAAGAACCCCCAGTCATATATAACAGACTGCTTATCAGATAGCCTCAGTGATCACTCCCCAACATTCCTACTCAAAAAATACCTGTACCAAGCTAAACCTGTCATCTATCGTCAGATACGTAAAAAAAATAAACTTTAACCCACTCACATTCATCTCATTCCTCAAAGAATGTAACTGGCATGCTCTAAAGTACCTCAGTCTAGATGACGCAGTTGAATTTTGTAATACTACCTTCCTGAACATCCTTAATTACCATGCCCCCATAAGATTTTCCAGAACCAAAGCACAACCCTCCCCATGGCTACAGAAAACCACTAAGTCAGAAATGAAAAACAGGGATAAAGCCTGGGAGCACTGGCGCAAAACCAAAACCCCCGCAGCTAGACAGAAATTCCTAGAACTTTGCAATAGAGTCAAAAAGCTAATAAAACGTGACAAATTCCAATACTACCAGTCTGCCCTAGACTCCTCACAACACAGCCCCAAACAATTCTGGTCCTCCATAAACTCCATCCTCCACCCAGGTAAAGTCAGTACCCCTCCTCCTAACATCCCTCACTCCTCAGAAAATATTGCTGCCTCATTCAACACACACTTCACCCAAACCATACTATCACTATCCAAACAACACAACCCCCCTCCCCTCCAACCCACACCTTCAACTAGTAATCTCCCCACTGCCTTCTCTTTTTCTCCTGTACCTACCTCCAACATAAAAAAACTCTTAACTAAACTTAAACCCACCAAATTAGCAGCAGACAACCTCCCAAGTGAATACCTACAAATCGCAGCTGATGCTCTGGCCTACCCAGTATCCATCTTGATTAACCAATCTCTGTCAGAAAGTTACGTTCCCACATTGTGGAAAGTCTCACATATAATTCCCCTCCACAAAGGCGGACCCTCTGCAGAACTAACCAGTTACTGCCCCATAGCTATTCTCTCTCCACTCTCCAAAATACTAGAGAGATGCATACACTCTCAGGTCTCACACTACCTCCTTACTAACAACCTCCTTTCCAGTACTCAGCATGGTTTCCGACCAAACCATAGCACCACCACTGCCTTACTGTCCTTTACTAACACTATCCTTCAGCATAAAAACAATGGCTATCTCTCCTCTGCTACTTTCCTAGACCTATCTAAAGCATTTGACATGGTCCCACACAAACAACTTATCTCTGTCCTCAATAACCTATCCTTCTCACAATCAGTCACCAACTGGTTTCACAGTTACCTGTCTGACCGCCAACAATCCATTGTATGGCAGAATGACATATCTCCCCAACTACCTGTCTCCATAGGTGTTCCCCAAGGATCCATCCTTGGACCCCTACTTTTCTCTGTTTACACCAATAATCTAGCCTCTGCCACCAAACATGGCACACTCATCCAATACGCAGATGACTCAACCATCATCTCCTCAGCCCAGTCCCTACCCAAACTGCAAAAAGTCACACAGGAAGCCTTTTCCTCTGTTGAAACATGGTGTTCCGATGCCCAATTAATACTCAACCCAAACAAAACTAAACTACTCATCTTCCAACCCATCAAACATACTCAAAACAACTCTCACTTTAACATCACAGGAAAAGACAACACCACTATATACCCAACTGAACACACCAAATTGCTAGGAGTGGAAATAGACAATAAACTAAAATTTGACATTCACATATCCATGACCATAAAAAAGTCCACAAAAAACTAGGAGCATTACACAGAAATAAACAATTTCTCACCAAAGCAGCAAAGATTTCAATAGCAAATTCCCACCTTATCTCCACCCTACTGTATGCCTCTCCAGTATATACCAACCTAAGGCAATGTGATCTAAACAAGCTAGAGACCTGCTACAACAAAATTGCCAAATTCGCCACAGGGGCATCCTGCCGTAGTCACCACTGTCTTTCACTTGCTGAACTGGGCTGGCTTGAACTCCCTCACCTCCTTCAGTGGTATCAACTCTCACTCGCCCACAAACTAGTAAACCATCCACTAAATGTCCCATCCCTCCAGAATCTACTCCAACCCTATCGCACCACCAGACCACTAAGATCCAGCAACAAAAATCACTTGCAGATCGCTAAAGCCAATAACTCTGCTGGTGAAGCACTATTCTCTTGCGCCATAGCCAAATTATGGAACTCACTCCCACCCACAATTACCTCCGTACCATCATGCACCAACTTCAAAACTTTATTAAAAGCGCACCTAAAACATGCTGGCTATACCCTTGCAACTCCCACTCTAATATCATCCACCCCATCCAACTACTACCTTTCTTTCACCTCCACTAACTACCTTGATGATAGCAAGCTCAGATGCTCATAAGCCTAGTACTTATTATACAGCAGGAACTTCTCATTGTTACATTTGTTAATGCCTGATATGTACTTCACAGATAAAGATTATAGTTGTCTACTGATGTACTATGTTCTTCATCTGTAAATATGTTGTAAGTAATTTCTGTGTTAAATTGTTAATCGCTATGTAATCCAATGTAACTACTGTCTGTTTATTTTACTGTGGAGCTTTTCTCCCCGGGCCTCCGCTGAAAATGGACCCACGTCCAGTCGGACACTCCCGGTCAACAAATTTAAATAAATAAAATAAATAAATAAATAATATAGAGTTGAGTAATGTCACTAAGTGCGTTTTGGTACTGTCACTTTAAATGCTGATTAATATAAACAGGATGTACTAAGGTTGCAAGTACACTGATGACGCTTTTGTAAAGCGAAACCGGTCTGTGGGGCAGACTGTGCATTAATAAAGACTCTTACTCTCGTAGTGCCTCTTTTTTCGAGTGCTAGAAGTGGATTTGGATCGAATATTTTGTGTTTTCCGTGCACTTGCACCAACAGTTTGGGTTTGGTTTTGTTTTATATATATATATATATATACATATATATATATATATATATATATATATATATATATATATGTATATATATATATATAAATATATATATATATATATATATATATATGTATACACACACACACACACATATGCATAATATATATGTATATATATATATATATATATATATATATATATATATATATATATATATATATATATATATATATATATATATATATATATATATATATATATATATATATATATATATATATATATATATATATATATATATAGATATATATATACATACACATATATCTGTCTATCTATATATATATATATATATATATATATATATATATAGACATGCATACATACATACATACATATACACACACACACACACACACACACGAGTGTGTGTGTGTGTGTGTGTGTGTGTGTGTGTGTGTGTGCGTGTGTATGTGTGTACGTATGCTATCTTCACACCCAAAAAGGAAAACTTTAAAATCAAAAAGAGGTTGCCGTATCTGCTTCTTTCTCTAGGTCTGTGTTGAACGTCGCTGTTGTGGCTATTGATAAGCCTGCAAACTATCTGATCTCTGCACCTGTTTCGACTGTTGAAACCAGGTTGGATGCTGACATGGAGCAGCCTTCTGGCACATGCTGTCTGGTTAATCAGATGTCCATTAAGGCCAAGAAGGGAGAATCCAAGCTTATGCTATCAGAGGGACTCAATGGTGTTCTTCAAATTCTAGTACAAGGGAAAATCACTGGTTTTCTGATGGAGGTAAATTCACGGTCATGCCGCTGACATATAGTTTCTTTGGAAACCCCATAAAAGCAAAAGATAAAACATTTTTTTTTTTCTGTCCTGCTACAACCATTACCAGATGTCCTTAACACAAATGGACAATTTTTCACAGGGCTCTTCAGTGCCCGTATGGCTTTGAAGCCCCTACAGTTTTTTTACTTCTACACTATCTTCCCCCTTTGAAGGAAATGAGGAATACTTTCTCTGAGCAAGACTCTTCCTCTGAGCCTGACTGTGAACCCTTGGATTATTCCAGTCAGTTGTACTTCCATTCTGGTTATGAGTCTGGTGTCAAGATACTTTATTATCTGACTTATTCTAAGAAGAAATCTCTTTTTTGGAGAAATGCAAAAGATAATGCAATATTTAATTGGGAGACAAACAGCTTTCTGAATCTCAAAAGAGGTGCTATAATATGTTACATACGTAAGTTGCCAAGCCCTCTGCTGTCCCTCCTGAACTAGAAGCCTTGAAGGAAACCTTTCTTTCAGCTTCTGTAGATTTAGAATTTCAAGCACTTGCACTGAAAAGCCTGACAGGAATTGTGAAGTCCCTGGTAGCCACAAGTACCCTTGCAAAAACTGAACATCTGAACCGTGCAGTCATTTCTGAAGACTCAGACAATATCCATCTAAACTTTTTCCATCCACCAATGCCTTAACTAATGATAAAAGTAATAGGAAAATACTCAAGTATGGAAAGAAAGTTAGCTTTCCATGCTGTTTACTAAATGCATATGATTAATTACCTGTTATCCATTGTTGACAATATGACCAAATGTATTCCTAATCAGACTTACAGTGCTTTTAAATCTGCTGTTCAAAAAATGATATGTGCTGAGAAAGTTTTCCTGGCTAAGACTTCAGTCACATCCAAAAGATATCAAAGCAAAATATCTAGTTGAGCCTTTGGATAAATGCTACCTTTTTGCTCCCCTTTCTGTTGGGATTTTCAAGAAATTGAAATGAAAGGGTAGAATTATGCAGGGCTTCAGCAACCTTTTCTTACCAGTATTCCAAAATTCCAAAGAAATTACCCCTCCAAACCAAGCCTTTTTTATCATAAAAAGACTGCTCTGCACAAAGATAAAAATCCAAAAAGGAGGATTGTTTTCAAATAAACCTTCCAGCTTCTGACTGTCAGTGGGCTCCATCTCAGGATACCTCCTAAAAGGCATGAAACACAACCTATCAAGACCTTTCCATCACTATTTCTGTAGCCTCCAGACAGGCTTCATGCCACATGAATGGAGAACTGCAGTGGCCTACCCTCTACACAAGGGTGGGCTGTCTACACAGCACGGTAACTGTAGATCCATAAGTCTGACTAGTCTTACGTGCAAAGTCATGGAAAGAATTATTATGGAAATGATTAACAATGACAAAGGAAATCTTCAGACACTAGAGATAACCTATTTTGGTTTATTCAAGGCCATATCATGCCTACTCAAACTGGTGGACTTCTTCAAGAAGACCACCAATGCAATGGACAAGGGCAAAACAGTGCACATTGTCTATCTTGTCTTCGCCAAGCATTTGATATAATACCCCTATTAGAGCATTGTAGACAAACTCACAGAATTGGGTATAAACCCATATATCACCCACTGGATAGCTAGATGGCTCTCAGATAGGTCTCATGAACTTAGGATAGAGGAGTTCCCTTTCACAAAAAGGTCAGTCACTAGAGGAGTCCCGCAGGACTCTGAGTTGGGTCCACTCCTTTTGGCATCTACTTCTCTGAAATCAAGGCCGACATCAAGGGCTGCTGACCGACCACGTTTGCAAATGACTGCAAACTAGATACAATTATAGGATCCCTAGAATACACCAGTATCATTCAAGAAGAGCTGACTCAGGCAACTGGTGCCAGAGCTGCAGTCTGAAACTCATTACCAAGAAATGCATAATGGTATCCTTTGGGAAGTCTGCTTCTACTAGAAACTACCTCATTGATAACTCACCCCTAAGAGTACATCTAGTAGTCAGACCTCAAAACCATATCCCTGTGTTTACTGTCCAATATATATGTCAGAAAAATGGCACACCACCCTCTCTCCATATCTCCCAGTCACCCCCAGTGTAATACAAGATTATATCCTTGATCCCCTTCCTTTTAACATTCTCAGCAACATCTTCCATCGGACAACCTAGTACAGCTATAAAAAATTACTCAGGTAACTTAACAGTCACTGAAACATTGCTTTGTAACTCACAACTCATTCTCAACCCCCCTCCCCCCAAATAATCTCTGTCATGAAAAGACAAACTTTAAAACTTTAATATCCTCTCACCTAATAATACTCTTAGAGTGCTACTGTTTTACTTTTGCTTTATTTGTTGATTTTTGCCTTTAAATCATTTTGTGAAAGGCCCTAATATTTGAAATTGCCTTGCCAAGGTAGTTTAGGTTATTTTGTTCTAATATCACACTTTCAAGCAATTTTTCTTTGTGTTATTATATCGAGAGGTTAGCCGTACCATATACAGACACAAAGAAATGGCCAAAAAGTAAATTTTATCTATAAAACTTCTGAAACATGTAACTTAGTGTGGTTAAAACAAAGCCATTGCACTGAGACAAGCTTAGAGCAGCTAGTTTGCAGATTAACTGCTAACAAATCTTAACACAGTCTAACCTAGTCTAGTGTCAACCCCAGAGACCACCCAAGGAGACCTCTGTATAACCCAGTCCATGACATACTGCAGCCCACCCAAATACAGGTCTGGACCACATAGATATGTAATTTCCATATGTCTCCATAGTCAGTTTGGTAGATATGGGCATCCTGAGACAATGTAGCAGTTCTCCCATGTTCAAAGGCAACCATTTAATCCTTAAAGAAACAAACACAGTAAGTGAGAAATGCATATATACAGTTTTACTGGAGACAAAAAATCTCACATGCAAACAAGCTTGTCAAGAACATGTTTACACACACTACATCTGCCACACACATAGATCGAATTATGCTGAGGCACTAAAAAGCAATCTTCCCAAAACTCAAAGAACTCCTATGCCTATAAATGGCAGCACTTATCCTCAGCAATCTCTAAAGCACTCACCAAAAGCAAAGCCAAACCTCACACATATGCCTATACCCAATGGAGCCCCAAGAGCAAAGCCCATAAGGCAAGCAATTACATTAACTATGTCTCTTGTCTTAGGGGACTCCATTATATGACACACAGATGCCCCACTCACCAAACTGAACAAGGAGAGAATAAAGGTTAGCTGCTTATCTGGAGCAAGGATCCTTCAGGTTATACATGCACTCAAATTGCTATATCACAGGTACCAGTATGATTCTATCATAATCCATGTGTGTATTAATTATTTGAGATGTACTTCCCTGGACTATGTGAAGAAAGACAGTGTTGATCTCTCTGAATATGTGTCTCAGGCAGTACATTGAGCAGTATTCAACCTTCACCAAGGATGATACCACATTATGAACAAATGCTGATTGACTTAAATAACTGGCTTAGTTTCTGGTGTCTTTCCAGGGGCATTCAGTTTTTGTCAGCATGGGAGGACATGGTTAACAAACCACATTGCTTTGCAAGGACGGTCTGCTCCTGTATCCCATAGGCTTTTGAATATTTACTAAAACTTTATCCACCCCTTAGAGCCTTTTTTAGGCAATGCCAAACTGAGAAACCTACCAACATAACAAATAAGTATTTAAAAGTAATTTTAAAGTACTAGATCTTACACACACTAGTTTTTTTTTTGGGGGGGGGGTGAGGGGTAGAACTGAGAGTATTGAATCTAAATGGATTGTTAGAATTAGAGCAGATGTTTTTCCTGGACTGAATGAGAAAGTATCATTGAGACCTTTCCTGAAGTCCAGGAGATTGAAGTGATATGTATGACTGTGCTTTTTACATATATTATGAGAGCATTTTTATAACAACTATTGTTAGTGTTGTGCAGTTAGTATGAATTTATGCAGTTTTTTGTTTTTATACATCTCTATTCATGATTTATGAGTGGTGTAGGTGTTTTTATTTTACTATGGTTGATGTATTTTAGAGTAAGCACTTCATTTATGTTGTATACCATGATAGTTGTACTGTGCCTTTAATGGTTTATCTGTTTTTGGCGCCTTTTTTGCCATATAAGGGTGTACAAGAGTGGGGGGTTCTTTTGGTCTGAAGAAGCCTATCCAGGTGAAAGCACTTACCACGTCTTCTGTTTGTTTCACAATAAATCTGAATTTTAAAGTTCATGAAGCAGCAGTTTTTTCAGCCGTTTCCTGCATTTTGGTTAGTGCTGTGTTTACTGCCTGCATCGCTACTGTGCCTTTTATGTTAGTTTATAAACATAACTCTATGTTTGTTAAACAGGACAATGCCCTAGAATTTATCCAAGTGTAAATCTCCTTAGACAAAGTCCCATACCATATCTTAGCAAGCTATAGGTCACCCTGTATGTGTCTAGAATCTCATAGCTCCTACCTAGACCTACTGGAGACAT
This sequence comes from Protopterus annectens, assembly GCF_019279795.1. Lineage (NCBI taxonomy): Eukaryota > Metazoa > Chordata > Ceratodontiformes > Protopteridae > Protopterus > Protopterus annectens. Next base: position 403,132,718 of record NC_056746.1, on the reverse strand, counting down.
TGACCATTAAACTAAATACCCTATTCATGGCAGATATAACTACCCTTCTATAGACTGGAAAACATACACTGCCTCATACTCACAGGCACAACAACTGAATGACTTTATTAGCAAAGATACCCTTGACCAGATAGTGTGCACACCCACTAGAGGTTCAAACATACTGCATATGGTACTCACCAGTATGGGAGAGTGCTGTGTCCCCCACCAGGGTCATGTTCTCACTGGTGTGGTTGGACCACAGAGCTGTCTCCTTCAAAATAAAAATCAACTCAGTAATCCCAGCAAACCCTGTAACAATTAGGAACTGTTCCAGAGCAAACTATATCCTATTAAGTGATTTTCAATTCTCCTCCCAACCATGAGTTCATTTCTTATGTGGAATTGTTTACTGAGACTCCGTACAACCATGTAAATGGCTATATACAGGCTGCTGAATCTACTAGAAGCAAGTCCAAAACAAACTCTAAAAATAAACCACACTAGTGGAAGCCTCACCTTAATAGGATATCTAACAAAAATAAAAATGTCATGGCTAAAATCAGGAAGGGCAACTCACAGAAATGCTAGGAGTTCTCTAATTAAACTAAGCAAGAAATTAAGAGGACTAATTAAGTCCAACAAGGCCAATTACGAGGTTAAGATAACCTCACAGTCTAAAGACAACCAGATGGCCTTCTACAGCCACATCTGAAAACTCAAAGGCAACACACATCAGTGTTCCCAACTGATGGTCAAGGGTCACCTTTACTAAGCAGAGTGACATAGCAAATTTGGCTTACAAATTCAGCTCGGACTTAACCTCTCATTCTCACCCACCTCCCACCATGAAATACCTATAAAATAACCCCCTCAACTATTAACAAGTATTAGGTCCTGGTGGTACTAGCCAAGGCTAAAAACAAAGTCTCAGTGGGCCCAGACAGTATCCTGAGATGCCACCTAAGTAGCTTGAAACATGACCTGTCACTTTTCAACTATAGCCTCAAAACAAACTTTGTACCATGAGAATCAAGGACTGCAGTGGTTATCCCACTTCACCAGGATGGACCATCAACCAACCTCAGAAACTACAGATTATTAGTCAGACTTGTATAACAAATTACCATGGAAATGATCAACAAAGACATAGGCAAGCTTCAGACACTGGATCTAATCTAGTCTGGCTTTGTCAAGGAAAGTCATGCCTACTAAACCTGCTTGACTTCTTTGAGTAGGTCACCAAGGCAAAGGATGAGCAGAAAGTGGTGCATTCCGTGCAACTGGACCTGGCTAAGTTGTTCAATACAATACTCCACTCAGATATAGGTTCATAGGTAGTTACTAGGCTATCTGTCCGAGGGCATTTATAAGCCTAGCCAGACTGTGTCGGCTTTCGCTGCCCCAATGATTAATTCCTCTGTCAAGCAGAGCCAATGAAGTGATCCCAGGGGTATATTTTCTGTTACCCATCCACTCGTCAAGGTTTCTAGTGAGGGGCTCTGCCTGATGTAATTGACAAACTCATTGAACTGGGCATAAACCCCTACATAACTTGCTGTATTGCCAGTTGGCTCAAAGGACACAAGAAGTCAGGATTGGTGATACTACCACCACTAAAAGATCCATCACTGGCAGGGTACCTCAGGGTTCCTTGTTGAAACCATTCCTATTTGGCATCTACTTCTCAGAGGTAAAAGCTAATGTCAAGGACCTTTGGCTGACTAAATTCACAGATGACTGCATGTTGGGACCCGTCATAGATTCCCTCCATGACACAAACATTTTACAGGAGGGTCTAACACAGACAAATGAATGATGCCAAATTCTTGGACTAAAACTTAATGCCAAGAAGTACATTATAGTTTCCTTTGGGAAAACTGCCATTCAGGTTAATTATTGTATTGATAAGAAACCCCTGACAGTTGGCCCAGTAGTCAGGGATCTAAGAACACATGTAGTCAATAATCTGGCCTTTGACCAACATGTGGCCAAGATAGTAAGAAAATCATTCTGTGTCACTCACGTTATATGTAAGGGCATGACGTCCAGGGAAGTCATGGTGTCACTTTATTCAGCCCTTATCAGAACCATCATTGAGTATAATATCCTATTAGTCACATACCTGACCAGACATATGCAACAGTTGGAATGACGACAAAGGTTCCTTACCAGGAGAATCCAGGGTATAAACACTTTGCCTTAAAGCCCTCTCTCTGTACTCTGTCTCCTACTGGTCAGTGAGAGGTGATATATGCCTGACATACAAGGCATTCTCAAATCCAGATCTGTGGATATTTTGCACTTCTGAAAAATTAACAGCATCAGAACCAAGGATTTAAACTGTGCTAGTGAAATAAGTAAGACGTGTTGTTGAGACAGATATGTGTCTCAGAGAATCCACATACTGTGGAACAGGCTTCCCATCCATGTAAAGCTGAGTCAGTCCTCAACCCCATTTAAGCATAACCTTGACCAATGGATGGGAAATTGGAAATTCACCCTGGTCCTGGACCCCATGTCTCTGATAGGCAGAGGCAAACAGAAATGCCCAAACTAGCATACACCCCATAATCTCTAGAAACTTCGTAACATACCCTCTTCTAATAAACACCCATGATATGGACACAATTGGGTTGGACTGCATGGCTAAGCTTATAAAGGCCTTGGTAGTCATTAGCCTAGTATATACTTATACACCTATGAATATGAACAATCATTGAAGTCACTTCTCAGCAAATTATTAGGGATGATAGTGGGTGACAATTATAAATTCAACCAGTACATACAAAACTACATTAAACATACTCACCAAAAACTAGATATTTTTTATAGAGCCAAAACCTTCCACAACAATTCAACTAAAACTACACTTGTCACTACTTACCTCCTCCCCTCACTGCTTAATGGCACTTCCATCCTTACCAACCTCCAGGCTTCACAAAAAGCAAAACTTAAACAATCCTATAATAAAGTAGCTTAGGTTCATAGGTAGGTAGATACTAGGCTATCTGCCCTAGGGCATTCATAAGCCCCAGCCAGAGTGTACCCGGCTTCCGCCTCCCCACTAGATTAGCCCACTGTGCCTCTGTAAAGTAGGTCACAGAAGGTACCCTTTTAAGATTAGTTTACTGTGCCTCTGTCTAGCAGGGACACAGAAGAGATCCCAGGAGTGAATTTGCGATTTCTCATCCACGAGTCCAGATTTCGCTTGAAGAGGATCAGTGAGGGGCTATGTCTAACATGAATTGGGATTCTATTCCAGAGTGAGGGGAGCCTCTGGGAAATGAATCTGTCCCTCCAGCATGTCCTATTTATTTTTGTGCTGAGGTTTAGGTCCCTGGAGCGTGTAGCTCTAAGGGACTTGGATTTTTTGAGGTGGAGCATGTCCATTAATTCTGGGTTTGACATGGCTTTGTACGTCAGGCATAGATCACCTCTGAGTAGGCGGTAAGCAACTGAGTAGAGCTGGAGTTTCTTTAGTCGAGCTGCATAGGACATCTGTTTGTAGCCCATGATCCTATTGGTGAGGTACTTTTGAGGTCTCTCCAGTTGCTGCAGGTGTCGGGTAAGGTACATCCCAAAAGGGACATTGTATTCAATTATGGGCCTGATGAGTGATGAGTAGAGGGGCACAATGACCTCTCTTGATCTAGATGCGAACCCTTTCATGATAAGGTGGGCTACATAGAAGGTCCTTCTAACCACTTTGGCAACGTGATTATCAAAGGCGAGATTACTATCTACGTTGGTCCCCAAATCTCTAATTACTTCTTCCATACTTAATGGATTACCACCTATGTGGTAATTTGTGGGCACCTTGTTTTTCCCAAAGGGGATGACTATGCACTTTTTAGCATTTAGCTTGAGGCCGTGGCTCTGGCACCAAGCATATGTCTCTGTGAGACCCTTTTGGAGGATGCTTGTGTCAGCTGGAGATTCGATTATGGCCCCCAGTTTGCAGTCATCTGCGAACTTTGTCAGCCATAATCCCCCCGTGTTAGCCTGAACCTCAGAGAAGTATATACCGAACAAGAGCAAAATTTGCAACAAATATCACTTTCAGAATCCACCACTGTATAGCAATAAAAAGTCTAAACTGGTTAGAACAGCTTCATATACACTAACATATACACAGCTTCTTACAACCTATAAAATTATCCAGCATTCATCTGCTTGTCCAGCATGAAATACCATTCTATACAACTGTATTCCCACTCAGTCATTAAAATACAGTGATCAAAAACTCTCTGTTCTCAAACCTGTCAAATCTGCTGGGCATGGTGGTATTGTATGAGGAAGTCGGGAGTGTCAGAGAAGTATGTAAGAGTGGTACAGGATATGTACTAGGGTAATGTGACAGCGGTGAGGTCTGCGGTGGGAGTGACGGATGCTTTTAAGGTGGAGGTGGGGTTACATCAAGGATCAGCTCTGAGCCCTTTCTTATTTGCAGTGGTGATGGACAGGTTGACAGATGAAATCAGACAGGAGTCCCCGTGGATTATGATGTTTGCAGATGACATTGTGATCTGTAGTGAGAGTAGGGAACAGGTGGAGGAGACCCTGGAGAGATGGAGATATGCTCTAGAGAGAAGAGGAATGAAGGTCAGCAGGACTAAGACAGAATATATGTGTGAATGAGAGGGAGAATAGAGGAATGGTGAGGATGCAAGGAGTAGAGGTGGCGAATGTGGATGAGTTTAAATACTTGGGATCAGTAGTTCAGAGTAACGGTGAGTGTGGAAGAGAGGTGAAGAAGAGAATACAGGCAGGATGGAGTGGGTGGAGAAGAGTGTCAGGAGTGATTTGTGAAAGACAAGTACCAGTAAGAGTGAAAGGGAAGGTCTACAAGAGGGTAGTGAGACCAGCTATGTTATATGGGTTGGAGACAGTGGCATTGACAAAAAGGCAGGAGTTTGAGCTGGATCTGGCAGAGTTAAAGATGTTAAGATTTGCACTGGGTGTGACGAGGGTGGACAGGATTAGGAATAAGTATATTAGAGGGTCAGCCCAGGTTGGAAGGTTTGGAGACAAAGCCAGAGAGGCAGGATTACATTGGTTTGGACATGTGCTGAGGAGGGATGCTGAGTATATTGGGAAAAAGATGCTAAGGATGAAGCTACCAGGTAACAGGAAAAGAGGAAGGCCTAAGATAAGGTTTATGGATGTGGTGAGAGAGGACATGCAGATGGTTGGTTTGACAGAGCAAGGTGCAGAGGATAGGACGAAATGGAAACAGATGATCCGCTGTGGCAACCCCTAACGGGAACAGCCGAAAGAAGATGATGATGATGGTCTGTACTCATGCAGTGTTGCTAAGGCCTGGAACTCCTTACCTATATCCATCAGGTCAATACCCTCCCTCCGCTCCTTTAAAACCACTCTGAAAGACTTCCTATTCAAAAGCTGGCTCTATTCTTGCTCAACCCCAGGATAAACAATATCTCTAAATAATAACAAAACCCTATTCATACCTTACATGTCCTTACTCCCCCTTCTTCACTTATAACTTCAGTCAGTTTCTCTTCCCTGACTATGTATCTAAATTTGCAATAACCCGTTTTTTTCTATTACTTCATATTGCAAATCCTGTTTGTATTATACTAACTTACCTTTAGTTTCTCCAAACTAGATCAAATTTCTCTAATTGCTAAATTGTTTGCTTATAAGTTGTATCTATTTTTAACCAATGTTGTCACATTATGTCTAATTTGGTATAAATATTTAAACTGTAGATGTTTTTGGATTATTTTTTTAAGACTGTAAAGTTATTGTTTCTAAAATGATTTTATAATACTTTGGAGCTTTTCTCCTTGGGTCTGTGCTGAAAATGGGCACATACCCGGTCAGAGTTTCCTGATAATCGAACGGCAATAAATAAATAAATTTTCGGATTCATGTAGATAGTAACCTGGCCTTCAACCGTCATGTGTCTAAAGTAGCAAGGAAGTTGTTCTGTGATGCCCAACTTATAAACAAGGGCATGGCATTTAGGCCCAAGAAAGCCATTGATGTTATGTAGTCCTATCTCACCGCATTTCTTGCTGGATGGGTTCGGAGCTGATATTCGGCTCCGACGCGGCTGATACTAAAGCTTGAGAGCTTTTACTGGCTTGAGGCTAGCCCCTATCCCATGCTACCTCACGGCAAATCCACATATCTCGTTTGCCACGAAAGCTTCGAGGTTGGGTCTTACTGGCTCGTTGGCTAAGTAAAACAATTTTTTGCTAAATTTAGTCTTTTTTCTACTTTTCTATCCTATGATACATATATATATATATATATATATATATATATATATATATATATATATACATACATACATATAGCTTCTTGTCTATTGTGTAACTGTTTTGAAAGTTCTCAACCCCTATTTCCCCCATAGGACTGTACAGCCCATTTAAGTTAGAGGGCTGTAGTGCCCGTTTAATTTAGAGGTCCTTTCTTCCCTGTGTGTGTGACTGTTTAAAAAAAAAAAAAAAAAAAAAAAGTTATCTTCTTCTTCCTTCCTTTCTCTGTGGTACTTAATACTTTTAGTATTGTTATCTAACTTATCTTCCTGATACTCAAAATGTCAAAAGATAAGGATAGGGAACATAAGGATCATCGCCCTACAGGGTTTAAAAAGTGTGATAGGTGTGTGCTGAAAATGTCTCTTACAGACAGCCACACCAGTTCCATGTATTGCCTGGGTGAAGCCCATTTGCAGGAACCCTGCACGTTTTGTCACGCATTTAGTACTAGACTTTTAAATGAGAGAAAGAGGAAACTCATAGATAGGGGTCTCATGACTTGTTCCTTCCAGGAACAGCTAGAACTTGGTCAGGCAGCTCCAAAATCCTCTAAGAGAAAATCATCGGCACCGGCTTCGAAGCTGACTAAAAAAACTAAAGCGTCGGAGTCAAGAAGTTCCGGTTCCGACTCAGCTTCATCCATTTCGATGCCGTTGGTTTCCTCGGCTCCGAGACAACCTTTGGTACCGAAAATATTACCTGAAATCGTGGTTGTGTCTCCCACCTTGAGATCTCCTATTTTGGAGAGAAGGAATCTTCTGTCTCCAGCAGATCCTCCAGGACTCTATCAGATGAGGACATCGAGAGGGTAGTGAAGAGGTTGCTTTTGGATCCAGCACTGGCAAGAAAATTGGCCCCTCCGGACCCAAAAGTCTCGAAGCTGACCCCTTTACTGACAACTATTCCTCCTGTGACTGCTTCACTCTCGAAGCCTATTACTTCAGGTTCCTCTGTTTTGGACCCATCGGCTCCGTGGGTTCAACCGGTTTCCTTGGAGCCAATTTCTCTATCCTCAATGGCTCAGTCTGGAGCTGAGGGATCCGAGAGCTGACGCTCTAGTGTCGACTCCGAGGGGGACAGTCACCCTAGGTTCTCGTCGGAACCAACCCTCCCTTTCAGAGCCTCGGCTCGACTCAGCTCGGCTCCCACTTCTGTTTCTGAGCCCTTCCTTCTTGCTAGGAGTCAACCATCCTTCCCCTCGGAGCAGAGATCTTCTTCAGAGTGGGGGGGGGGCTTTTGAAACCATAGAGAAGGCTTTATCCTCTGCTAAAGCCATTCCATTGGAACCTGTGTCCCACCAGCAGCAGACAGCAACCTCTTCCCCCCTGTCACTCCCACAGCGTAGGGAACCGGAGACCCAAGTAGCCTCCATTGGAGGTGCCCCCTCTTCCGAGACCTCCCCAGATTATCCCACTGGAGGGCTCCCTTGGAAGAGGCTGTGTAAGAGGAAGCATGTCAACTCACCTGAGTCTGTCACTTCAGACACTGATTTAGAGGAATCAGAAGGGTCCCCTAGATCCCCTTTGAGGATGTCTCTTTTTCTGACATCCTAGAAATCCTTAGACAGAGGGGTGATTGAAAGACGTCTAACCCTACTAAGGATGAATCAGTGTATCTTGAGGCATTTGGTTCCCGACCTTCCACTTCCTGGTGACACTGCCTTATGACCAACTTTTGGGGGTCATATCACGGAAAGCATGGACCTCTCCAGATTCAGTGGAGCCTGTCCTGAGGAGGCCAAATAAGTTTATGACAGCACCTGAGGACAAGTCTGTTCTTAGTAAGGGAGTTACCGTTGATGCTATGGTGGTAGCAGCGGCCACCAAGAAGGAATTATCTGAGACCTCTTCTAATATCTATCCTCCTAACAAGGTGTCCAGGATGATGGATAGGTATGGGAAGCATACTTTTTCTTGAGTGGCATTTACACTAAGATCTCTGAATTATCTGACTCATTTTACTCGTCTTCAGAGGGATCTCCTGAAAGAGTTAGGAGACACCCTCCAGGGTTCAGTAGCTCCGGGTTCCATGGATAAGTTTTCTGCGCAGCTCTCCACCCTTACATCCATAGCTAACTCCTCCATGAGGCTGATATCATATATGGCAGATGGAGCAAGTAGGGCAGCCGCAGCAGGAATATCCTGGAGACATTCTTGGAAGCGTCTTTGTAATTTCATTGAGTCCTTCGAGTCTTCCTTCACTAACGTCCCCTTTGATGGTTCATCTCTTTTTGGACCCCAAGTGAAAGAGACTTTGACTAGGTGCGAGTAGGAAGGGAAAACCTTATCTGCCATTGAAGTCCATCTGTCCCTCCCATCTAGACCCTATCCCAAGGATAATACGGAAGGAAAAATGTGGTTCCGTAAATCCCAAAAAGGTTTCCCTCAGGCACAAGGTCAACCCACCCCTAGAGGCAGAGGGGGAGGATATAATGGAAGATGCCACCCTTGTGGCAGATGAGGTCTGCAACATCAGGGAGACAGAGAAACTTTCTCTGATCGTCCCTTCCATCGCCACTGAGGGATTGCCCGACTGTCTGTCTCTGGAGGCAGTCGGGGGTCATCTATCGCAGTACCCAAGTGCCTGGCTAACCATCACACAAGATCATTGGGTACACACCATAATATCCACAGGTTACCTGATCCCCTTTGTTGCCAAACGCCCAACAAACCAGTCTCTACCAGACTACCAACTAGACCATGCAACATCAGAGGTCATCTTGTTGCTGAAAAAAAGAGTCATCCAAGAAGTCCCCATAGAGCAAGTAGGATCTGGAACTTACTCTCGATTCTTTTTAGTTTCAAAAAAGACGGGACTGGAGACTAATTCTAGATCTCAGCAGGCTCAACAAGCATGTAAAGAAATCAAAGTTCCGACTGGTCACTCTGCAGTCGATATTTCCCTTTATTGGGACAGACAACTGGATGTGCTCAATCGATCTCCAGGATGCATACTACTACATCAAAATGGACAGGTGCTCCAGGAGACACTTATGCTTCCGGCTGGGAGACAGTCATTTTCAGTTCAGAACACTGCCTTTTGGTCTCACTACAGCCCCCAGAGTGTTTACCAAATGAATGGCAGTGGTAACGGCTCACCTGAGACGTCAAGGATTCCAGGTTTTTCCGTACCTAGACAACTGGCTCCTCACTGCTGCCACCAGGCATCAACTCATCAGAACGAGGGACGAGACTCTATCCTTGTGCACCAGTCTAGGCATCACTGTAAACCTACAAAAGTCAGTCTTATCTCCCTTGCAGCACATTGTATATTTAGGCTCAGAAATAGACACAGCCACCATGTCACTAAGTCTAACACAGGAAAGAGTGGAGTCTCTACGCATTTAAGTCAGATCCTTGTTAAACAAAAAGTTCAGGCCAGAGTAGTCCTTCAAGTCCTAGGGACTGTGGCTTCTGCCATCCTATTAGTTCCTCTTGCTCGCCTACACATGAGGATACTTCAGTGGCTGCTATTTGCCTCACCAAAGTTTGATAACAAATGCATGCAAAAAGGATCTGACATGGTGGTTGCACACAAAACAACTTATCCTAGGTCGTCCACTTGTTCCTCCCCAAGAGAAAACAGTTTTGACCATGACGCTTCCCAGATAGGGGGGGGCATTATCTGGGAATGACAGTCCAAGGTACTTGGCAGAATCACGAGAACCACTTGCACATCAATGTTCTGGAGGTGAGAGCAGTGCTATATGCATTGCAAGCATTTCACAGCTCCCTTCGCACTGGGACGATTGCGAGTCAGTCAGACAGCATGTCTGTCGTGTGGTACATAAACACGCAAGGGGGAACCAAGTCTTACCCACTTTGCTGAGAGGCCTTAAAAATTTGGAGATAGGCAATGGATACTCAATGCTTCCTGATAGCAATGCATATCCTGGGGAAATCCAACGTAATAGTGGACAAACTCAGCCGAGCAATTCTGATGCCTCACGAGTGGTCCCTGAATCCAATGCTTGTGAAAGAGATCTTTCACAGATGGGGCCAGCCTTGCTGCGACCTATTTGCCACTCACCTGAACATCAAATGCAGCTACTACTTTGCCCTCATTCCCCATCCGGGGATGTCACCCAGGGATGCTCTAATTCATGATTGGCCCCCAGGACTTCTTTATGCCTTTCCTCCTTTTCCACTCATCCCCAAAGTAATACAGAAAGCAAGACAGTTGAGGAGTTCCTTGATCCTCATTGCTCCTTACTGGCCTCGCCAAGTTTGGTTTCCCTTCCTGTAGCCCTACCTGTTGGAGGAACCATGGATTCTGGACCCATCTCCAGAACTCCTGATTCATCACTTGGGACAGTTCCAACCCTCCATTCACACCCTCAAATTGACAGCATGGCTGCTCCAGTTCCACGAATACCCAGGTGTATTCCCCTATCCCCTGCGGTCAAATACATCCTATTTTCAGCCCGTAAACCTTCCACTCAGAAACTATAGTCCAGCAAGTGGAAAATGTTTTCCTTTTGGGCTACTAACCGGAGCTTAGATCCATATACAGCTCCTATAGAATCTATTTTATCCTTCCTAGCATCAATTTTTCATGAAGGAGCGGCAGCCGCTACAGTAAGAGTTCAGTTAGCTGCCATTTCCAGTTTCCACTTTGGCTTCATGGGAAATCCAATCATGCAGCACTCCTTGTGTAAAACTTTCTTAAAAGGAGTTCTTCTTCTCAGGCCTCCAATCAAACAGCCATTAGAACCCTGGGATTTAAACTTAGTCCTCTCATCCTTGATGTCTGCACCCTTTGAGCCATCCTCGTTGTCGGACCTAAAATTATTTTCATGGAAAACATTATTCTTAGTAGCCATAACATCTGCTAGGAGAGTCTCAGAACTGTAAGCTCTAACTATTCGACCTCCTTACATTATTTTTCACAAGGATAGTCTCTCTCAGGACAAACCCTTATTTTCTTCCCAAAATATGCTCAGAGCACAATCTGAATACTACTATTGAGCTACCTGTGTTTTTTCCAAACAACTCTAATAAGTCAGAGTATAGACTTCACCAGTTAGATGTTCACAGAATACTCAGGTTTTATCTACATAGGACTAAAGAATTCAGAAAATCAGATCAACTTTTTGTTTTCTTTTCTGACAAAAAGAAAGGCTTGCCTGTTTCTAAGATTACTCTTTCAAAATGGCTTTCGGATCGCATATCATTATCAACAAGCTGGCAAACAATTACCCGTCAAAGTTAAAGGTCACTCTACTAGACTGTAGCTACTTCATGTGCCTTTAGAGCTAGGCTCCCAATTGATACTATTTGTGCAGCAGCTACTTGGCCAAGACCACATACTTTTGTCACTCATTACAAATTGGATTTGGCCTCCCAGGACAGGTCTTCTTTTGGGTCCACTGTGCTGAAGAGTCTCTTCGCTTGAGCCACCTGGGATATAGGTGCTAGGGACGCTGTCTCATCCAGCAAGAATTACGGTGAGATGGGACTACATAACATAAATAAGTTATGTACTAACCATAACGTTCCATATTTGTAGTCCATCTCGCCTACATTCTTGCTTCCCTCCCTCCAACCCCCTTCCTGTTTTCTGGGGGATCTGGTGGACTATACTGGTGCTGCCTGGCATAGTTCTTTGTTGTTGTCCACCTGGCATACATTATATTTTCAAAATCCTTTGTCTGTATTTATGCAGCTCTCATAATTGGTCTTATTGTTTTCTTGCAAACTAGATTTGGGGGTTTGCCATGAGGCACCATGGGATAGGGGCTAGCCTCGAGCCAGTAAAAGCTCTCGAGCTTTAGTATCGGCCGAGTCGGAGCCGAATATCGGCTCCGAACCCATCCAGCAAGAATGTAGGTGAAATGGACTACAAACCATGAACTTTATGGTAAGTACATATCTTCTTTTGTACTCTGTCCTCTTCATACAAATCATTGAGTATATTGCCCCATTTGGTATGTACCTGACCAGGCAAATGCAACAACTAGAACATCCACAGAGCTTACTCACAAAAAGGATACAGGATGTAACAATATGTACTATGTGGCTTGCCTGAAAGTCTTATCCGTATACTTGATCTCCTACATATAGTTAAGGGGTGACCTTTGCCTGGCGTACAAGGCAGCTTTGGATCTTGCTATGATTGACCCTTTGCATATCTGGAAAACAAATAGCATTAGAATTACCTGATCTGTGGATAAACATTGCTTACCACATTAACAGGACATGTTGGATGGACAAGCTATTGTCTCAGACTACCCATTCTCTGGAACAGGCTTCCCCATCCATGTAAAGCAGAGTTCTTCCCTAAACTAATTCAAGTGTAACTTGGAAACTCACCTCTGGTTTGGCACCTATGTCCCTAATGGACAGAGGCAGCCTGTAAATGCTTGACCACCTAAGCACTAGTCTACATATATCCCTTAAAATAATCTTAAGTATGCTTACAGAAGAAGTTAAGGTCTATGCAGCATGCCCTAAATCAGAAAAAAATGAAGTGAAGGAATTTGTACTCTGAAATAAGGACATATTCTCAAATTTGCATGGTAGAACCAGTTTAATGTAGAACAGAAAAAAAATTGTACCTGGTAAGAAAGTACATGTGAAACAAAACCAGATACCAGAATTCTAGCACCAAGCAATCAGGGAAGAGGTACACAAAATGCTTATATGTGGGGTTATAAAAGAATCTCAAAGTGAGTAGAATAGTCCCATCACACTGGTTCCTAAACCTGAGGTTTCTGTACGTTTTTGGAATTACTTCAAAAAGTTTAACAGCACATCAAAAGAAAATAAATCAATACATTTTTTTTTGTTTTGTACTCCCAGCATCCTCTTACTTGCATATGCTAACTCCACAGGGGAAAAAAAAGATTGCATGTATTCAGTCACGGCTAGTATACAAATAGAAACCACGCTGGCAGTTATTGTTCATGTAAAAATGCGATCAGTGAGTTTCACCTCGGGAAACAGACATGGAACTGTTTAAACACATCCACTTTATACTTGACCAAATGTGCAAAGGCCTTTTTTACACATTAGAGAAAAAAAATGCAACAAAGAGTCTGCAACCAGGGATCGGGGGGGGGGGGGCCTCCAGAAGGGGAAGAAAAGTGAAGAAAAGCAAAAATGCAGGAGCCTCTTTGTCAAACCACAAACTATTTCTGTAAGCATACACTGCACATTTCAATTAAATTGTGCAGTTTAAACCAAAGCTTGACTCACAATAGCTTTTCCTTTCAAGGACAGACTTATTTTTGAAGGGACATGATCTGGCATAGATTCAGTATATCCTCTTGACTTATCAGAGTTCTTCCTTGGGCATATTAACTTTCAAGTGACAGCAAGACTATACATATTCTCATATGTACTGGACCTTAGCTCTTTAGTAAGTGATCATAAAAAGCATTTTTGCCAGAGGGCAAGACTGCCTGCAATCTGTGTGGGGAACTCCCCACTCCCACACCTCCTTATTAAATTATTCTCACTCCAAGTTCACTGCACCTTGAAGATTTCAAGATCAGTTACCGACAAGTGGCAGTGAAAAACTTGTTTTTATTATTTTATTTTATTTTACATTTGTTAACCGGGGAAGTCCGGCTAGACAGAGGTCCATTTTCAGCAGAGGCCCGGGGAGAAAAGCTCCACATTCAATAAGATACAAAACATAAATTGTTGACATGACAATAGAGCTCATATACTAGTTTAACTACATTATGCATTCACAATAGAGCTCATATACTAGTTTAGTTATGCATACACAATTTCACACATCAAATAAGATACAAACATAAATCATTGACTTGACATTAGAGGACATAAACTATTTTAGCTATACATTCGTACTTTCACACAGTCATGATGGTAGACATTATTAGCTAGTCTGTACATTTTCTGTGGAGTCTTAGTTGAGAAACTTCACATAGTAGTAATACAGAGTGTGTCCTTGACAGAAGAATAGCTGAATTTAAGTCTACATATAAGCATTCATTGTATACTTCATTCATCATTGTTAGCAATATTGGCTAGTAGCACTGCTGGAGGTTGAAAATTGCAAGTGAGGGAAGAGAGGAGATGAAAGAGAGCGAGTGTTAGAGGGAGGAGTGAAAGATTTAGTTAGCTGTTCAATCGGCATTAGACTGACCTTAGGATTGGGTAGGAAGAAGAAGCTGACACTGAGTGAGTCGATCAAGCAAGGGAGAAACATGGGTATAGCCAGTTTCCTAGATAATGGGTTTTGAGGAGTTTTTTAAATTGGAGGGGGATGTGGTTGAAGTTAATTGACTTGGGAGTGAATTCCAGATATTGGCAATGGAACAGGCAAAGAGAGATTTACCAGCTGTATTTCTGTGTTTGATGACATTGACTAGATTTTGATTATTTGATCTTAAGGTACTAGTGGAAGTGTAGGGATGAATTAATTGCTGGAGTGCTGGAATGTTTTCTGGGAGGTAGTAGATTTTGTGTGCCATTGAGAGTTGGTTGAGTAAGAGTAGTTGTGGTAACTCAAGCCAGTTGAGTTGCCTGAGGGCAGGGCAGTGATGTGATCTATAGGATGCATCAGTGGCAACTTTTGCAATCCTGTTGTAACAGGATTCCATTTTGCTTAGTTCGCTGTGATGTAAGTTAGTAAATACTGGGTAGGCATAAAGCAGGATAGATAGGAGGTGTGTCCTTGCAATAGTGGCTTTGGTATGTTTGGTGAGGAACTGTTTGTTCCTATAAAGGAGACCCAGCTTTTTGCTGACTTTTTATATTGTTTGGGCTATGTGTATGTCAAATTTCAGGTTGTTGTCAATTTCTACTCCTAGGAGTTTAGTGTGGGTAGTTGGGCTGATTATTATGTTTTCCTTTGATTTTATAGTAAAGCTGCTGTTTGTAGGGGGAGATTTTCCTGGACTGAAGAGAATGAGTTGTGTCATTTTAGGGTTTAGTATCAGTTTGATTTTAGAAAACCAGGATTCTATTTGTGAGAAGTTGTTTTGAGTTATGGTTTGGAGCTCATTTAGGATGGAGGCAGCACATATGATAGTGGTATCATCTGCGTATTGCACAAGTGAGGCTGAGAGAGAGGCTGTGGCTATGTGGTTAGTGAAGAGAGAGAACATCAGTGGACCTAGGATGGACCCTTGTGGGACACCTATGGCTACTGGTAATAGGGGGGGCAGTTGTCCTTGCCATCGGACTGCTTGCTGTCGATTGGATAGATAGTCACTGAACCATGATTTGGTGGAGGGGCTTATGTTAAGGGTAGTTAGAGTGTCTAGGAGCATTGAGTGGTTAACCATATCAAAGGCTTTGGATAAGTCTAGGAATATGGAGGCTGTAAATAGACCGTTGTTTCTATGATTATTGACAATATCAGTGACAGAGAGTAGTGCTGTTGTGGTGCTGTGGTAGGATCTGAAGCCATGCTGTGACTTGGCTAGTAGGTTGTTTTGTTGGAGGAATTTCATTAATTGATAATGCACAACTCTTTCCATTATTTTAGATAGGGGAGAAAAAATAGCTATGGGTCGGTAGTTGGTCAGTTCAAGTGATTTGCCTCCTTTATGCAATGGTATGATGTGGGATATTTTCCGTAAGTTGGGAACTTTACATTCTGATATTGATCTATTAATAAGGATGGAAACTGGGTAGGCTATTACTTCTGATGCCATTTGAAGGAAGTCTGCTGGCAGGTTGTCAGCTGCTAGGGTGGTTGGTTTCAGTTTTTTATGGAGTTTAGCAATTGTATTTGTGGATACTGGGTGCAGGGAGAAGTTAGAGAGGTGGTCTAGTGAGCTGGTATGGTTGGGGGTGTCTGTAGATTTGAGAGCATTAGTTTTATTTTGGGTGTTGGCTAGGGCTTGGACAGTTTCAGTAAAAAATTTTATTAAACTGAGTGGGGATGTTATCGTGGTTAGTTGGTAATACAGGTGTGGGGGTGGAGGATTTTCCTGGGTGCAGTAAGTTGCTTATTGTAGCCCAGAATTTGTTAGGATTATGAGTGTGTTTTTCTTGCATGGATTTATAGTAGTTAGTTTTGTCTATTTTTATTTGTTTTCTGACTTTGTTCCTAAACTCTTGATAGTTTTGTTTCAAAGAAGCGGTTTTGACTTTGTGAAATTGTAACCAGGATTTGTCCCTTTCTTTCATTAATGTTTTGGTATCTTTTGTTAGCCATGGGGCATATTTGGTTTTGATTCTAATGATTCTAGAGGGTGCGTGCTGGTTTAGAATCTTTAGGAATTTTGAATTAAAGTACTGTACAGCTTTGTCTATTGGTAGTTGTTTTAGTGGGTTCCAACTGCAGTATTTAAGTGCATTGGTAAATTCAGTGGGTTTAAAAGATCGTTTGTTCCATATTACCCTGACTATAGGTTGATGAGTATGGTGTGGTCTATTCCTAATTATGTAGGTTGCTTGGTGATCACTCAGACTCT
The DNA here is from genome assembly GCF_019279795.1 of Protopterus annectens. NCBI lineage: Eukaryota > Metazoa > Chordata > Ceratodontiformes > Protopteridae > Protopterus > Protopterus annectens. The sequence continues at coordinate 403,116,050 of NC_056746.1, read as the reverse complement.
CTAGAAGACAGTCTGATTGCTGTGCTTGAGTGTGGTCAGATATCAGAATCCAGTCTAGTATAGACTGCTGATTGCTTTTCTTGTCAATTCTAGTGGGGTCAGTTATAATTTGAGAGAACCCATGAAGGTTAATGTGGGCTGTTGGGGTTTGGCTGGTGCAATCAGACCAGTCAATGTTAAAGTCGCCTAATAGTATGGTTTCTTGTGAGAGATAGGTGGACATCCAGTCTAGTAAGCTTTCTAGTTTAGTAATGTTATTGCCTGGTGGGATATAACCCCCAGCAATAATTATTTGTTTGTTGGAATTAAGATTTAATCTTGCAAGAATTAGTTCTACATCTTTGATATCATCAGAATTACATTCAATTTGATCTATATTGAGATGACTTTGAAACAGGATAGCTACACCTCTTCCCTTTTTTCCAATTCTATCTTTGCATAGAATATTGTATCCAGGACATGTAATTTTGTTACTATGGTTATCTGGTTTGAGCCATGTTTCTGTTAACATGGTTATATCTGGTTTATAAAGAGCTAGGAGGGTGTGAAGGTCCTGTGTTTTGCTAAGTATACTTCTTGTGTTTAGGTTTAATAGGAGGAGTGATGAAGTTGGTCTTGGGTATAGAGGATTTGGTTGATTTGAGTTGGTATTGGGAGATGTTTTGGGACCTGGGTTTGGGTGAATGTCTCCACAGCAGGAGAGGTTTTGGCGAAGGTAGAGGTATAGTTTGGCCAATTTATGTAGTATTTTTGTTAGTTTTGAATAGTATTCAGGGTTGGCATTCTGTTGACTAATGTAATATGGGTGAGAGAGAGGGTGTGATGAATAGAGGTTGTAAGGTGATATGGGACAGTTTAGTTTTAAAGAGTTTGTTAGGATGTCTATTTGCCATGGTGGAGGGGGGGTGAAGTTGAGGTATGAGTGATAGGAGGTGAGAATAGACAACTGGAGAAGAGAGAGGACAATTAATGGATAAGGTGCTAGTTTAAGTAGGTGGGTGTTATATGTGTTGGACATGTTGTGGTGCAGAGAGGTATTGGACAAGTTTGAGAGGGTTATTGGTAAGGTTAGGAGTTGGTTGTAGAATAAAGGGTGTGGTGTTAGGTGTGACTGCTATGAGTGAATGTGGGTGTGCTCACTGATTGTAATGGAGATGATGTGGGTGTGGTGTATACCTATAAATGTATACGGCGGTGGGAATGGGGGTAGGGTAGGGGAGCGTAGAGAGCCCGAGAGCTAGCGAGGGTGAACAGAGCGGGGCAGCACCGTCATGTAGGTGCAGCAGAAGGTATATGAAAAAAAAATCCGTGAGTATTTCAAGACCTTCTGTGGGTCAATCTATTTGCTTAGTGTTTGATTTAAGCATATAATTGTCGCTTTTAATTCTTTTTCTTTTTATATTCTTAATATTTATTTGTATTTTGTTTGCACTAATCTTTGAGGGGGGCTAAGCAGTAGTGAATCTGAGATGAGGCTAAAGGAGATGAGTAAGTGGATAAAGATAGAGAATGGGGGATTATGGCTTGGGGGTTGAGCAGGGTGCTTTTTGTGTAGGAAAAAAGTGTCTGAGAAAGGCAATAGTGGTGGTTAAGGAGGAGTAATGAGTGACTCCTTCAGTGTGAAGCCTGGGAGTACAGGTATAGAGCTGGCAGAGAGTATGGCTAGGTAGGTAGGCCTGAGGTAGCTTTGTCTATTAAGGGAGCAGGGGTAGTAGGGTGGGGGTAGATAGATATGTGTTGTGGCTGACCAGGAGCAAATACCTTTTAGGAGGCACAAACAGTAGGCACACACCTATTGTTAAATACTGGGTAGAGAAGGACAGGTCTATTTAGAATAAGGTATCACATACACTGTTAGTTGCTTTTACTGTATCTGGAGATGACTTCCACCAAGTAGGAGCACTTGTAGTTGGTATGGGTGGTCTTCAAATTTGCCTGGAGTTTATGTAAAAGCCTTGTTTGTTTTGTTGCCAGGGACACTGTTAGTTGCTTTTACTATATCTGGAGATGACTTCCACCAAGTAGGAGCACTTGTAGTTGGTATGGGTGGTCTTCAAATTTGCTTGGAGTTTAGTTAAAAGCCTTGTTTGTTTTGGTGCCAGGGACACTGTTAGTTGCTTTTACTGTATCTGGAGACCAAGTATGAGCACTTGTAGTTGGTATGAGTGGTCTTCAAATTTGTCTTGCTTTTTCTCTGAAATGTACTGAACTCAGGTTGGCCACAGCTTGATATTATCAAGTATTACAATCTCAACTTAAAGTGAAGCAAGTAACAAAAATGCAAGCAACTGCAAACTCCAACTGTAATGCTGAAATAACTGACTTGAGCTGAAGTTATTTAAGCAAGTGTTTAAGTCAGTTTGGCACTGATCCCCTGAGAAGTGGAAACAAACCAGCTGGAACAAGGAATCATATGAGATTCAGCATTGTTACAGCTGAAAAAGGGCTGAGGGTTGGAATTAGAGAGAGTATGCTTGTGTGCACACATGTGTTTGTGTGTTTCTGTGTGTGCATGTGTGTTTCTGTGTGTGCATGGATTTTGTTTTCATTAATTACTGTGTGGTACAGTGTAGAAGATCCAAAAAAAAAAATACAAAAAAACATTTCAGCCAGTATTGAGGAACAGGGTTCATTTGATTCTGATAGCCCTTGCTGAGCACATTCTTTTGCTCTTTTTTACTGTAAACTAAAAGAAACAGTTATGCATGCAAATTAGATGTCCCTTGATTAACAAAAAACATATTGCAAAATCAATTACAGCAGGGAAGTGGATTGAGGCAGTAATGCTTAGCCTCTTCAGTGGACTGATTACAAGCAAATAAACATTCTGGGCTAAACTGTCATGTCTTCTACCATGCTTTATTGATTGAGCAAGTGTGTGAGTTCATATTTAGGTGTTGAAGAGTAGGTGTGGTGAATGCCCAAGCATATTCAGGCATTGAGCCTCCACCAGCAACAACCAGACTGCTTCCTTTAAACTTCTACTATTTGCACAGTCCTTGATGGCCTGTGTTTAAAAGCCATCAGTGACTGTGCCAATAGATATCAGTAAGCCTGCCATGTTGACGGATGAAAATTGAATTAGGGTGGTAACTTTTAACTGGCACATTTGTTAAAGTTTTGCATATAGTCCTCATCATGCTGTGGAAATCAGAGAACTGAGTTAGTACATAAATGAAAGCCAACGCAAAAGGTAACCCTTAATGCTGTTGCTTAGTGGCATACTTCTACTTTAGAGAAAATATGCATGTTAAGTTGTCAATCACGCCTTCATTCTTGCTGGATGGGTTTGGAGCCGAACCTCGGCTCAGACTCGGCCTATACTAAAGCTCGAGAGCTAATTTTACTGGCTCAAGGCAACCCTATATCCCATGATGCTAGGCGGTAACTACCCAGATCTCGTTTGCCGCTTTCGCTAGCGAGGTGCTCTTTTTACCGGCTCACAGATTAGTGATAAAATTTAAGAAAAATTCTAGTTTTTCTACTTAGTTTTCCCATTATTTTGTCTAAATAGGCTAGTTTTACTGTTATTTCAAATTTTAGTTCCTATTTTTTATCCCTTATCCCAGTTATACTCCCTACCCTAGGTTAGGCCTTAGGCCCTTCCATTTTTTCTCAAGTCCCCTCAAAGGGATTCTTAGCTGTGTGTGTGTGCCCTTAGTATCCCTGTATCCCTGTCTGTTTGAGTGTGTGTGTGTGTGTGTGTGGATTCTAACTTTAGAATCTTGTTTTTCTTTTCGACAGCAATATGTCGAAAGAGACAAAGGTCTCAGGCTTCAAGAAGTGTGACTCGTGCTGTCAGAAGATGTCGCTGACAGACGGTCACACTTCTTGTGTTTATTGCCTAGGACCCCTGCACCTGCAGGACTCTTGTTCTGTGTGCCATGCATTCAGCCCAAGAGTCCTGCAGGAGCGCAGGAATAAGATGATCTTGAGGGGCTTGTTAAAGCCCGAAGGTTCCCCGGCTAAGTCCGTGCCGGGGAAGCCTTCGAAGCCATCCAAACCGTCGGCTCCGTGCTCTAAGCCTTCGGATGGTGGCTCACCTTCTGCGACACGATCGACTCCAGCTGGAGCAGATACGTCTGTATCGCAGCTTCCTGCATCGGCTCCAGCCGGAGCCAATGCCTCCAAGACTCAATCTTCACAGTCGGCTCCAGCTGGAGCCGACGTGTCTACGGCTCCATCGGCTCCACCAATCTCCATGCCCTCTACACGTAAGAGGTCCAGATCTCCATCTCTGGAATCTATCCATTCGGCTCCGAGATCACCTTTACTCTCGGAGCGGAGCCATTCCTCTCGGTCTTCCAGGCTTTCCGACCATGACCTTGAGAGGGTGGTTAGCAGACTGTTAAAGTCTCAGGCACTGGCCCAAATGCTTCACAGCCCATCTCATCAGACAGTGGCTACATCCATACAACCCACTATTCCTCCTTCGACTCTGCCCCAGTGTTCGGAGCCGGAGCTCCTCGGAGCCGCGACCGTTGTGATGTCGGAGCCGATACCTCCCCCTTCGGCTCCTTCGTCTGTTCCAATCTCGCCCATGGTGCCTTCCTTGGAGGGATCTGGGCGCTTGGACTCTCTCACCGGCTCTGAGGGGGCGAGTGGCATCGGACCCTTGTCCGACCCTGTTCTCCCTCTCAGAGCATCGGCGCTGTTGAGTTCAGCCCCAACATCGGCTTCGGAGCCTTCCCTGTCAGTGCTAGCTGGGGTTCCTAGTTCTTTGGAGCGGGAGCCCTCTGGCCTGCCTAATAGGGGTGCCTTCGAGGTCATGAGGAGCGTACTGGCCCCAGTGCCTGCTCTACAGTCAGCTCCAACAGCTCCTCCCACTGTAGTGCCTGCTGAGGTCTCTTCCCACTCTCTTGCCCCCGGCTGTAGAGATCCAATGCCTCAGGTTTCCCCACTCGGAATACCCTCCTCTTCCGAGGTTTCTCCTGATCTGTCAGGTGAACCCCCGCGTAAGAGGACATGTAAGAGGAAGCATGTGGACTCCCCTAAGTCCATCACATCTGATACCGACTTGGATGAGTCGGAAGGATCCCCAAGGTCCCCCTCTGAGGATGTCTCCTTTTCTGACATCCTTGAAATCCTTAAACAGAGGGGGAACTGGTCTTCCCTTAATCCTTCCGAGGATGAGTCGGTTTACTTGGAGGCTTTTGGTTCTCGACCCTCCACCTCCTGGGTGTCTCCGCCCTTCAACCCCCTTATGGAAGTGGTGGTGCGGAAGGCATGGACGGCCCCTGATTCGATGGAACCCACCCCACGGAGGCCTTCCAAATTTATAACAGCCCCTTCGGATAAGCAATTTTTATCTAAATGTGTCCCAGTTGATGCCATGGTGGTGGCGGCAGCCACCAAGAAGGAACCGGCTGATCCTTCAGTGCCTATCCATCCGCCTAACAAGGAATCTAGGACAATGGATAGGTATGGCAAGTGGATGTTCTCATCAGCGACCTTTGCCATGCGGTCGCTGAATTACATATGCCACTTCACCCGTCTTCAAAGAGACATTCTCAAAGAACTGGGTGAGGTTCTACAGGATCCATCAGCTGCTGGGTCTCAGGACAAAATTAACTCACAGCTAGGAACCCTGAATTCCATTGTCAACTCCTCCATACGGCTTATTTCCTATGCAGCCGATGGAGCGAGTAGGGCTGCAGGCACAGGTGTGGCTTTAAGGCGTCATGCCTGGATGCGGCTTTGCAACTTCGCAGACCCCTTCAAGGCATCCTTCACTAACTCCCCCTTTGATGGTTCAGCGTTGTTTGGACCTCAAGTGAAAGATACTTTGACTAGATGCGAACAAGATGGCAAGACTCTTTCTGCTGTAGGAGTCCATTTTTCAACCCCATCTAGACCATATCCTAAGGGTCAAAACGGTGGAAAAATGTGGTTCCACAAATCACAAGGAGTCACGCCTGACGCAAGAGGTCAGTTCCCCTCTAGAGGCAGAGGTGGGAACAACAACAACAGACGCCATCCAAGAGGCAGAGGGGGTCCGCGGAATCAGGGTAGCAGAGAAACCCTCTCTGACAAACCCTTCCAGCATCCTTGAGGTGCTGCCCGACTGTCCACCTTCGGAGGCAGTCAGGGGAAGATTATCGCTGTACCCACAAGCCTGGCTCTCCCTCACTCAAGACAAATGGGTGCAGTCGATTATATCCGAGGGTTACAAAATCCCCTTTATCCAAACCCCAACTATTCAAATAGGGTCTCTTCCAGACGTTCCACCCAGTCTAAGGGAACAAGCAGCACTAAAAATATTAAAGCTGCTAAAAAAGAGAGCCATCCAGCCAGTCCCAGCAGACCAACTATAATCCGGAGTCTACTCAAAGTTCTTTTTGGTACCAAAAAAAAACAGGGGACTGGAAGCCAATATTGGATCTCAGCAAACTAAATAAGTTTGTAAAAAGAACGAGGTTTTGGATGGTCACGCTACAGTCCATTCTACCCCTTCTGGGCAAGGACAATTGGATGTGCTAAGTGGAACTTCAGGATGCGTACTATCACATCAAAATACACAGGCGCTCCAGAAGGTTTCTCCGCTTCCGGCTGGGGCCCAGTCACTACCAGTTCAGAGCCCTGCCCTGTGGTCTCACTACAGCCCCCCGAGTGTTCACCAAATGTATGGCAGTGGTTGCGGCTCACCTGAGACGTCAAGGATTCCAGGTGTTTCCATATCTAGGCGACTGGCTCCTCACTGCCACCACCAGGCGTCAACGTCTTCTAGCCAGAGATTACACCATTCACATTTGCAAAGGGCTAGGTATCTCTAAATTTTGAAAAGTCTGCCTTGTCGCCTTGTCAGTCTATTACCTTCATAGGCACCACCTTGGACACTGTTCAGCTCTCAGCAAAGTTAACAGAGCAGAAGGTCTTAGATATTCAAAATCATGTTCACGTCCTCCTTCAGAACAACAAAATTCAGGCCAGGTATGTTCTGAAAGTATTAGGTCTCATGGCGGCAGCCATCACGCTTCTTCCCCTTGCCCGCTTTTACATGCGGCTTCTTCAGTGGATGCTTTTCTCCCAGTGGTCCTTCCAACAGCTCCCTATGACACACAAAATCTTAATAACTCTATCTTGCAAAAAACATCTGTCTTGGTGGATGGTCTCCCCTCAAGTCCATCAAGGCAGACCATTTACTCCTCCCCCCCAGTTGCCATGGTCACATCGGACCCCTCCCTGATTGGGTGGGGGGGGCATTTTCAGGGCAGGACAGTCCATGGCACATGGCAACCTTTCGAATGCCACTTGCACATAAACGTCCTGGAGATGAGAGCAGTGCTTTTGATGTTGCAAGCCCTCCAAGACTCTCTTCCCCTGGGGACTATTGCAATTCAAACGGACAATATGTCCGTAGTATGGTATATCAACAAGCAAGGCGGAACCAAGTCTTATCCCCTGTGTCAGACTCTGGCAATGGGCGATCTCCTCTCAGCGGTTTCTGATAGCAACGCATATCCCCGTGTAGTCCAGTGTCATAGTGGACAGGCTGAGCAGAGCTATTCTCATGCCCCACGAGTGGTCTCTCAAGCAATCAGTGACGGAGGAAATTTTTCTGAAGTGAGGGTTTCCTTGCTGCGATCTTTTTGCAACTCCACAAAAGAGCAAGTGCCTCGACTTCTTCACTCTCTTCCCCCTTCCAGGCCATCCCCCCAGAGACGCTCTAGTCCACGATTGGCCTCGGGGACTTCTATATGCTTTTCCCCCCTTTCCATTAATCACACAGATAATTCAGAAAGCTACCGCCTTGAGATCCAAGATGATTCTCATTGCCCCTGACAGATATGGTTCCAGTTCCTGCATCGTTATCTTTTGGAGCAGCCTTGGCATCTGGATCCAGTGCCAGATCTTTTGGCCCATCAGTCAGGGCAGCTGCACCAATCCCTCCAATCTCTCAACCTCACAGCTTGGTTGCTCCACTTCCGTCCCTAGCCAGGCTTCCAATGATTTCAAATTCTGTCCGGGATATTATCGTAGCTTCCCTTAAGTCTTCCACCAGAAGGATCTATGCTAGTAAATGGCAATGTTTTTCCTTCTGGGCAAAGGCTAGGAATATAGATCCCTTCACTGCTCCAATACACTCGGTCTTAGATTTCCTAGCTGAAATTTTTCATTCAGGATCTTCATCCTCCAGAGTAAAAGTTCAGTTAGCAGCCATTTCAAATTTTCACATAGGCCTGTCAGACTCCAGCATCATGTCCCATAAGCTTTGCAAGGCATTCCTCAGAGGTATCTTTTTACTCAAGCCCCCGATCAAAGACCCCCCACCACAGTGGGATTTAAACTTAGTTTTAACATCCTTGATTCTCCTTCCCTTTGAACCTGCGGCTTCCTGTTCATTGAAGTTACTTTCCTGGAAGACACTCTTCCTAGTCGCCATTACATCTGCTAGGAGAGTATCTGAACTTCATGCCCTTTGCATTCGTCCTCCTTATTTAGTTTTCCACAAAGACAGAGTTTCTCTAAGAACTAACCCGTCTTTTTTACCCAAGGTGGCTTCTCAGGCAAATTTAAATCAATCTATTGATCTTCCAGTTTTCTTCCCTAATCATTCAAACAGGGCGGAGCAAAAACTGCATTGCCTGGACGTTCATCGTCAGCTCCGCTACTATCTGGACAGAACTAAACAAATCAGGAAATCTGATCAACTCTTTTTATCTTATGCAGAAAGTAGAAAGGGCCTTCCGGTATCCAAAGTAACCCTGTCTAGGTGGCTGTCTTCTGTGATTACCTGTATTTATCAACTCAGAGGTAAAGAATTGCCTTCTAGGCCAACAGCCTATTCAACGAGAGCATTAGCTACATCAACAGCCTTTCAAGCTAGATTACCAATAGACACTATCTGTGCGGCAGCCACATGGGCCTCTCCTCATACCTTTGTTACACATTACAAATTGGACATGGCCTCCAGAAACAGAGCAAATTTTGGTTCCACTGTTCTCAAGAGTCTGTTCCAATGAGCCACCCAGGATGAAGGTGCTAGGGACGCGGTCCCATCCAGCAAGAATGAAGGCAAGATTGACAACTTAACATTGAGAAGTTATGTACCTACCATAACGTTCCATGTTAGTTGTCTTCTCTCGCTTTCTTTCTTGCGTCCCGCCCACCATCCCCCTAGCCTGGACAGAACAAAAGGATTTCCCCTTCTTCTAAGGGACCTTATCTTGCACTATTCCAAGCCCAAACAGGTGGTCCTCGGGTAGCTACGGCTTCAGATAGTGACATTTGGGGAGTTCTCCTTTCTCCTCCTCCACCTGAGTGGGGAGACTGAATTGGCTATTGTTTTCTCAGCTACTAAACGAGATCTGGGTAGTTACCGCCTAGCATCATGAGATATAGGGTTGCCTCGAGCTGGTAAAATTAGCTCTCGAGCTTTAGTATAAGCCGAGTCGGAGCCGAGGTTCGGCTCTGAACCCATCCAGCAAGAAAGAAGGCGAGAGAAGACAACTAACATGGAACGTTATGGTAGGTACATAACTTCTCAATTTCATACATTTTCAGATGCCCATAGTAGTCTCATCTGACTTAGAATCATATTTGAAGTATGCTTTAGAACAGGTGTTCAAAGTTCACCTTTGCGCGTATCAAGGTTGGTTCTTATTTAGACTTCAGGATGTTTCTGCATATTGCTACAAATGAATCCTCTTTTTCTGCACTGTATGCAGGTTATTAATAAAGAAGAGGAGTTGCTGGAGCGTGAAGTAAGCCAGTTTCCATCACTGCAGACAGCATTTACAAATAAGCAACCCTATGATCAACTCTGGGTAACAGCATATAACTTTCATGTCAAGTCAGATTTATGGATGAATGGTAAGTAACCATCAAAAAGAAAGTAATACCACACTCATTGTCACAGTTGTTTATCTTAACTGCTAATATAAATGAATCTTACAAGTGTATTTTGTGTGTGTGTATGTGTGTGTGTGTGTGTGTGTGTGTGTGTGTGTGTGTGTGTGTGTGTGTGTGTGTGTGTGTGTGATTAATAAAACATGCTGTAGCTTGTTCTTTTCCAACATTAATGCACAGCTGCTGTGCTGTGAGATGCAAAGCCAGCAGGCAGGTGCTTTACAAGCTTGTTTGTGTTGTAGCAATGATTGAGTGCAAAGCATAGCATCTGAAGCATGTTGCTGCACTTAGGTAATGGCATCTTTTTGTTACACAGGTATTTTTTTGGGGGGACTTCGACTAGAACACATTTCAGATATATACAAAAATGCGCACTGTTTGCGTGCATGCAAGTACGTGTGCGCGTGTGTACATGCTAGTGACCCAGATGAATGAGTGTTAAGGTGACAGCTGCCTAGTTGACTACATATGGCTGACACAGGTGTGTGAGCTAGCAAAAATTCAGTGTTTGGGAAATTTGCTCTTAGACTATGTTTGTGCAGTCTCAGAGTTAGTATATATTATTATTGGGGGAGTGGGAACACAGCCCCCTCCCCACATGACGTGCAGGATGTTTCTCCTTTTGCAAAAAACAGTGTTTTTATTTGTTTCCTTAGTTTGTCTGCACATGCATAGTCCTGTGTGTTAATTGTGTTGTTTTAGATCGTTTGTGGTCAGCATTATTGCAGCTGACATTGTGTGTTTTAGAGTAAAAGTTGTACACCTATATTTATTTATTCATTTTAATTAATTAATTAATTAATTTCACATTTGTTAACCGGGTTAGTCCAACTGAGTTTGCAAACAAACCCATTTTCAGTGGAGACCCAAGAGGAAAAGCCCCAGCAAACATAAATAAGGATAAAGTGACAATATACAAGTATTAAATAACAATCACAATACAAAATAATTATAAAAAAGAAAAGGTTATTAACTATTTGCATTGCATTGATAGTTGTTGTGTCTTTTGGCTTTTCCCGGTTAGGGGTCGCCCCAGCGGAACTCCGGTCTGCTAATGATTGGCAGTTGATTTTTACGTGCTGAGTTGCCAGCCCTATCGCACAACCTTCAACGAAGGTACGCCCGTTCACGCATGTCTCCATGCAGAAGACGCTCTAGCTGAGGGTCGAACCGGTCAGCGGCTTACTGTGTGGTGACAATGCTACCGCAGCACCACCACCGTGGATTACTGCATTGCATTGATAGTAAGCAACCTATTTTCAGAGGAGACCCAAGGGGAAAGTGCCCCAGCAAACATAAGCAAAGATAAACATACTGGACAAAAACTATTAAAAATAACAATGCAAATATGCAATTAATTATAAAGAGAAAAACAAAATAAAAAAATTATGAACATTAAGGGATGCAATGATAGCAGAAGTCTAAATTTACTACAAGTAAGAGTAAAAACAAAAGGATAATCATTGTTCAAAAGAAGGAAAATATACATACATTGATAGGAAGTGGGGGAAAAGATAAATAGTGTAGAGAATGGGAGGGAGGTGAGAAAGGAGG